>NW_025334870.1:0-50751 GCF_020171115.1 Neogale vison
GATCCTGTGCGAATGGCCTGTGGTCGGCGGGCCTGGCAGCTTCAGTGCCCTCCAGTGGACCCCCTTTCCCTGGATGGGAATCCCCCTGGAGTCTCTGTCTTCAGCGCTCTCTTCCTGCTGGTTTCAGGACCAAGGGAGAGACTGGTGTGGCTTAGAAGCCTCCACCCCTGCCTCCCTCTTTTTGCACACATCACAGAAGGAAGTCCCATCTGTCCTCTGCTAGAGAAGGTGAATTCCTGGGTCAGGTGGAGCTCAGGTGCCTGAGGACAGAGGGTCTCCTGCAGTTCACCCGGAGAGAATAGTGATGGACTCCCCTGTCTGGGAGAATGGCGAGCAGGATCCTGCCTAGGCCACAGGGGCACCCGTCACCTGGCAGTGCTTATACTCCGACTCACCCCTGGAAGCTCTGGCACAGTTTTTCATAGATGTATTTTTTTAAAAGATTAATTAATTTATTTGACAGACAGATCACTAGTAGGTAGAGGGGCAGGTTGGGGGGTGGGGAGAAGTAGGCTTCCTGCTGAGCAGAGAGCCCGATAGGGGGCTTGATCCCAGGACTTTGGGACCATGACCTGAGCTGAAGGCAGAGGCTTTAACCCACTGAACCACCCAGGTGCCCCTCATAGATGTATTTCCAACAGAGTTCAACACAGCGGTGGTGGAGATAGCGGAGTAAACAACGCCAGTGCTTGTGGGGGTGGATGGTGCCTCAATTAAGCCACGGAGTCTTGATTTTGGCTCAGGATGTGGGATCGAGCCCAGTGTAGGGTCTGTGTTCAGTGCAGTTTGGGCTCATGATTCTCCCTTCCCCCTCCTGCCTCTCCCACCACTCTCATGCCACACACTCTCTCTCTGAAATAAATGAGTAAAATATAAAAATGGCATCATACAGAATGTACTTTAAAAAAATTATAAAGAATTGAACATTGATTTTGCCATTTTAAGCATTTTCAGTATAAAGTTGGCAGTGGTAAGTGTGTTTACACTGCTGTGAAACAGAGCTTGAGAGCATTTCATCATACAATCTGAACATTATATCTTACAAATCTGAACTTCTTTTCCCATTGTTATTTGTTTTTCATGTACAAAGCACATTTATTTATTTATTATGCTCAGTTAGCCACATATAGTACATTAGATTTCAATGTAGTGTTCAATGATTCATTAGTTGTGTATAACACCCAGGGTCATCACAACACGTGCCCTTCTTAATACCCATCACTGTGGTATCCCATTCCCCTCCCTTCTGTAAGCCTCAGTTTGGTTTCCAGAATCCAGGGTCTCTCATGGTTTGTCTCCCTCTCTGATTTCTTCCCACTCATTTTTCCCTCCCTTGCCCTATGGTCCTCCATGTTATTCCTTACGTTCCTCATATGAGTAAAGCTGTATGATAATTGTCTTTCTCTGGTTGACTTACTTCACTCAGCATAACCCCCTCCAGTTCTACCCATGTTGATGCAAATGGCGGGTATTCATCCTTTCTGATGGCTGGGTGATATTCCATCGTATACATGGACCATATATTCTTTATCCGTTCATCTGTTGAAGGGCATCTTGGCTCCTTCCACAGTTTGCCTATTGTGGACATCGCTGCTATGAACATTGGGGTGCACATGTCCCTTCTTTTCATTCCATCTATATGTTTAGGTAAATAGCCAGTAGTGCAATTGGTCGGTTGTAGGGTAGCTCTATTTTTAATGTCTGAGGTACCTCCATACTGTTTTCTAAGGTGGCTGTACCAGCTTACACTCCCACCAGGAGTGTAAGAGGGTTCCCCTTTCTCCACATTCTTGCCAACATTTGTCGTTTCCTGTCTTGTTAATTTTTGCCATTCTAACTGGTGTTAGAATGTGGTGGCACCTCATTGTGGTTTTGACTTGAATTTCCCTGATGGCTAGTGATGTGGAGCACTTTTTCATCTGTCTTTTGGCCATTTGTATGTCTTCTTTGGAGAAGTGTCTGTTCATGTCTTCTGTCCATTTCTTGACTTCATTATTTGTTTTTTTGGGTGTTGAGTTTGATAAATTCTTTATAGATCTTAGATACGAGCCCTTTATCTGTAATGCCATTTGCAAATATCTTCTCTCATTCCATGGTTGTCTCTTAGTTTTGTTGACTGTTTCCTTTGTTGTGCAGAAGCTTTTCACATTGATGATGTCCCCAAAATTTATTTCTTTTTTTGTTTCCTTTGACATGTCTTTTTCTTTTTAAGATTTTAAATTATTTATTAGGGAGAGAGGGAACACAAGCAAGGGGAGTGGGAAAGGGAGAAGCAGGCCTCCTGCTGAACAGGGAATCTTATGTGGGGCTTGATCCCAGGAATCTGGGATCATGACCTGAGCTGAAGGCAGACGTTTAATGACCGAGCCACCCAGGTGCCCTTAGAGACGTGTCTTGAAAGAAGTTGCTGTGGCTGAGGTCAAAGAGGTTACTGCCTATGTTCTCCTCTAGGAATTTGATGGATTCCTGTCTCACATTGTGGTCTTTCATCCATTTTGAGTTTATCTTTGTGTATGGTGTAAAAGAATGGTCCAGTTTCATTCTTCTGCATGTGGGTGTCCAATTTTCCCAGCGCCGTTTGTTTAAGAGACTGTTCTTTTCCCACTGGATATTCATTCCTGATTTGCCAAAGATGGGTTTACCATAGAGTTGAGGATCCATTTTTGGGTTCTCTACTCTGTCCCATTGATTTATGTTCTGTTTTTGTGCCAATACCATGCTGTCTTGATGCTCACAGCTTTGTAATACAGCTTGAAGTCGGGCATCGTGATGTGATGATCTCAGCGTCGGATCTTGTTATGTGGAGTCTTCTCTGGTTCCTGTTTGTTCCAGCTCTTTGAAAAATGCCAATGGTGTTTTGCTAGGGATGGCATTGAACGTGTAGATTGTCCTGGGCAGCATAGATATTTTGACAATGTTTATTCTTCTAACCCATGAACATGCAATATTTTTCCCATCTCTTTGTGTCTTCCTCAACACTTACTTTCATAAGTGTTCTGTAGTTTCTAGAGTATATAGCCTTTACCTCTTTGGTTAGGTTTATTCCTAGGTATCTTATGGTTTTTGGCGCTGTTGTAAATGGAATTGATTCCCTAATTTCTCTTTCTACAGTTACATTGTTAGTGTATAGAAAAGCAACTGATTTCTGTGCATTGATTTTGTATTCTGCCACATGACTGAAGGCTGTATGAGTTCTAGTAATATGGGGGTGGAGTCTTCTGGGTTTTCTACATATAGTGTCATGTCATCTGTGAAGAGAGAGAGTTTGACTTCTTTTGTCAGTTTGAATGCTTTCTATTTCTTGTTGTTTTCTGATTGCTGATGCTAGGACTTCTAGTACTATGTTGAAAAATAGTGGCAAGAATGGGGCATCTTTGTTGTGTTCCTGAGCTTAAGGGAAAAGCTCTCTGCTTTTCCTCATTGAGAATGACACGTGCCATGGACTTTTCATAGGTGTTTTTTATGAAATTGAGGAATGTTCCTCTATCCCTACACTCTGAAGAGTTTTAATTGGGAATATATATTCCATCACAAATGGGCTCATCCTAGAAGGGTGCTTTGAAGGTCTAAGAAGCACTATCCACTCCATGGGTGAGACCAGAAAATGAAGTTCTTCCCACTTGGAGCACTACTATTTGGGTCTTAAAGTTGTCTTGGAAATGTGGGAAACCTTGCATTTCCTGAAGCCCAAGCCTCCGAAGGTCTGAGAACAGCTGACCTTGTCAGGAGCCAGGCACAACTCCTCAGGAAGTGTTGGTGCAGGAAGGGAAGGGGCAAGGCTCTGAGGGTGGTCTGCAGCTAGAGGAATCCGGGGAAGGGGCCCTGCTTGTGGGGGACCCGCCCCAAACTCCGCCAATGCCTGTGCGGCCCAGCCAGCTGCAGCCAGCTGTACAGGTGGGAAGGGCCTCCAGGACCACCTGCAGTTACAGGGAGGCACCGGTGTAAGTTCTGGTGCTTGGATGCAGGCAGGAGTAGCAACCAATGGGCTTGGGGCACCACCCTCCCTGACCAGTCACCGTGTGGGGGTGGAGCTACCTCTCTGTGGGTGGGCCCCCAGCTGCCCCTGGATACAGCAGTGAGGCAGGAGAAGGCGAGATTGACCTGTGGGGGCTCCCTGGTGGGTGAGTACACGCTGGGGGCTGGGGTGGGGACCCGGGTGGTAGGTTGAGCTCCACGTGGGAAGTGGGGGTACTGGAAGGGGGCATGGAATGAGCTAATCCTGGGAACTCAGGTGCGTTCTCCTTTTTCCCTTGAAAGTCCCTTCTGCCCTATATCCGTTAATTGGCCATACCCCCCAGATCCTTGAACTCTAGGACGCCCACTCACCTCTGGTTTTGTGGGATGAGTTGTGGACATTTCAGGTTTCCCAGTGTTCCCCTGGAAGACTGCATGTAAGGATGGCACACAGTCCCCACGTCAGTGGGCGGCACCCCGGTCCCAGACACAGTGCAGGTAATGGACCTTGAGCAGCACCTCCAGATCAGCAGGGTCCCCCTGTTCAGGCACAAGTGTGGCAGCACCAAGCCTCAGAGCCATCCCCCAACTTCAGTGTCCCTTGGAGATGGTGGTAATGGCCTGTAAGGATCATGCAGGTGGGTCCTCCAGTTTCCTGTCTCCCGCCCCAGGCACAGGTGTAGTGGAAACAGCCCCAGAGGCATCTCCTAATTTTAGCATTGTTCCCTGTGTCCCTAATGGATGGTGGCAATAAGCTGTCAGGATTGTGCAGGAGGGGCCTCCAGGTCCCTGTTCCCCCAGGCACAGGTGTGGTGGCAACAAACTTCAGAGTAGTCCTTCAACTTCAGCACCGTGCCTCATGCCCTGGGGTTGGTGGTCATAGCCTGTCAGGATCCTGCAGGAGCTTCCCCAGTTGGGGGCCTGGAAGCTGGATTAAAAATATATATGTATTAGACTGGTGACTAGAACAGGGTCACCCATTTAATTTTGGGTGGCTCATTGGGTTAAAGCCTCTGCCTTTGGCTCAGGTCATGATCCCAGGGTCCTGGGATCGAGCCCTGCATCGGGCTCTCTGCTTGGAAGGGAGCCTGCTTCCTCCTCTTTCTCTCTGCCTACTTGTGATCTCTATCTGTCAAATAAATAAAATCTTAAAAAAAAAGATTATGATTATCTTTTTTAATGAAAGGATTGTTAAGATAAACTAGTTAAAAAACGTTAAAAGAGGAAAGGGTAAAAGTTAAAAAAATAGCAGAAGAAAAAAAAAGAAAATTTTAAAAAATTAATTAACTGCAAGACTAAATCATGGGGAGAAAGCCGTGAATTCCGTGCTTTGCTTTTTCCTCTCTGCAATTCCGCTGTTCTCCTTGGTAAGTGAGCTCGGTCTTGGCTGGATTTCTTGTTGATCTTCTGGGGAGGGGCCTGTTGCAGTGATTCCCAAGTGCCTTTGCCCGGGGCCGAATCGCACCGCCCTTACCCGGGGCCGGGCTGAGGGATCGCTCGGCTTTGCTTTCAGGAGTTCCGGAGGGCGGGCATGAAGGAGCAGCGAGAGCCCGGCCCGCTCCCCAGTGCGCCCTCGGAGAAAAGCGCTCAAGCCCTCCCGTCCGCCTGGGCTCCGCCGCGCTCCGAGCCCTCCGAGCCTGCGGCCGGTCAAGGTGAGCCCGAGCGGCGAGCTCACGGTCGGCTCCGTCTCCGCAGCCGGCTTCCCGCTCCAATACCCGCGAGCGCTGCGGCACTCAGACACCCCGATCCTTCTGCGACCCCGCGGGACCTGGGGCCACGCCGACCCCGCGGGGGCTCGCCCCGGTTCAGCCTCTGGAGCGACGTCCCTCCGCGGCACCGACTTGTAAAAGTCCCGTTTTGTGCTCCGGCGCCGCCGCTCGCCGGGAGCCGCCCCTCCCCCGCGGTCTAGGTCCTGTGCTTTGGAGTCACGTGTCCGCCGGTCCTACCTGTCGAAAGCGGTCGATGTTCTGTTTCTAGAATTGTTGCTCTTCTTCTCTTCGATCCCTTTTGGGTTTCTAGGTGTTCGCAATGGTTGGACAAGCGGTCTAGCTGGTCTCCTGCTACTGATGTTGTCTCAGCCTGTTACTTCTCCACCATCTGCATGCGTGTGTGTTTTTTACAAGATCTTATTTGACACAGAGGGAGAGACGTCACAAGTAGGCAGAGCAGGAGGCAGAGAGAGGGGGAAGCAGGTTCCCTGCTGAGCAGAGAGCCCGATGCGGGGCTCGATCCCAGGATGCTGAGATACGACCCAAGCTTCAGCTTAGGCAGAGGCTTAACCCACTGGGACACCCAGGTGCCCCACACAGGTAGTGTTTTATTCGGTCCTTTTCCTTACTTCTCTGAAGGGAAAAGGAAGTGGAGACTGGAGCCTGGTTTCTGATTTGAAGAAATGGGAGATAAGAGATTTGGAAGAGCAGTGTTCATGCTGACACGGTCCTCAGTGCACAGTGAGCGAAGGTTTGAAGCTTGGACTTGGAAGTGTTGGTGTACAGGGAGGATGTTGTCCAAGTTTCCAGCACACAGAGTCACTTGGCTGGTCTTTCTACTCGGACCAGTTCCTGCCTTGATGAGGGCAGTGTCGCGAGCAAGCCCCTGCGTCCCGCCGGGAGGTCGCGGCTTATAAGAATGAAGAGAGATTTGGAAGATGTAACTCACTTGATGTTTATTGGGACGAGGTCCGCACCGCAATCATCGCGGTTTGGCAGCTCGTCAAGTTGTCACGATGAAGGAGACGTCGCCTCACAATCTAGACAGAGAGGTCACCGCAGAAGTTGTGACTAAGAACCAGCTAGTGGTCGGCAACGAGACTGTCGGGGCGTCGGCAGCACCGGCGACGTTGTTCTCCCGACAGGGAACTCGCTTCGCCTCAGTCCAACCCGATGCCTCTCTTATATGCTGTGCTAAGTCTCCTTCATGAACATATTACACCACTTGTTTTTCATATGCTTACACTCCACAAATATACACACACACGTAAACGTGTTTTTGCAACATTTTTGCAACATCATTTCACTGATCAAAATATTTACAACTTATTGCTCTACGTTAATCTGCACACACATTAGTCTTAACACTACACACACATTGGTCTAGGCGTACCTGCCATGCTTGCTATGAATGTTTTCTACCTGTTTACTTTTAGTTGGAGTAGGGGAGGCCTACTCCATTTTAATTTATTTATTTATTGCATTTATTAATTAAAGGTTCACACTCACTACAGGCAGCTTGAAAGTGGCTTGGAACCCTAGGGCACTTGAGGAATGATCGGATGGGACACCTGGGTGGGCCAGTGTAGACAAACTCAGGGAATTCCAGGGCTAATGATGAATACATTTCTGAGGCTGGAGTTTGCTTCTCTGTGAGTAGCATTGAGCCGGGGTGGAAAGCAGTCTCTGGATCTTATGACTCATCATGTGAGCAGGTCTGAGCCTGGTAGCATTGTCAGATCAGATATCTGGGAGATTGTGAGGCCATGGTGGTGGACCACCACTCTTGAGGGCAGGCCATCCTGTTCCAGGGACAGGGCTCTGCTCCCTGGCCAGCCCTACTGCTGCAGATGTACCACTATCGTTACTTTCTCTTTGGTTCTCATGCCCTCGGCTCAGCAGGGTGGTTGGTGGGAAGCAGTCCACAGGCAACTTTACTGATCCTGCCCCGGTGCCCCTTGCTTTCTCAGATGAGGTGCAGCAGGTGTCCTCTGCCTGGTGTCTATGAATTCAACCAGCAGAAGAACTTCTTCCAAAGCCACACACCTGAGAGATCCTCAGCTTTCCTGTGCTATGCGGAAGAGGCCAGTTTTCATTTGGAACTGAAATCTCAGCTCCTGCTATTCGGTTCCAAGGGCACACAGCACACCAGCCTCCAGGAAGCTCTAGTTCCGCTTGGGGCCTGATGTGCACGACTGAGGCCAAACCTGGGAAGCCTGCTGCTGCTGCTGCTGCTGCAGGTTCCTTCCGGAAAACTGTGCACCAAAGTCTGGTTTGTCATGACATCCCAGGAAAGAGGGATAGGTGCAGCACTCTGCCTGACCACAGGAGGATGCTGGATGTCAGTCACAGGTAGCTGGTGTAGGGAGGAGAGATGTCTGTTTCCCAGGACGTGGACCAGAGGGAGATTGAGGCCCTGGGATGCTTTTCTGCTCAGCTTTCTCAGGTGAGCTCATCAGGCAAGGGGAGGAAGTGTGTGTGCTCACCTGTAATCGAGGAAGGTGTCTGGTTTCAGGTTTCATGTGCAAGTGGATTCCCCTTATGGCTCATTTCCCTGATGGTGTGGAGGGTGCATTAGGTGGACTCCTTGGCCCAGGCATCCTGACTGTGCAAGAGCTTTGGTCACCTTTTCCCCCAGGGCTCTGGAGTAGGAAATTGGAGTGAGTCAGAAGTGAAACCATCCATGTAGGCCTCTGTTTCTCCCTTTCCAAGATGGACTGGTGGTTGTGATAACTGCTCTGGAAATATAAAGCAGGAGGCAGGGCCGGGGTGATGAAAGGGAGGTGGGGTGGTGGTCGATGTTCACATGGGGGAAGGTGGTATTTCACTAGGAAGGTGATACTTGAATCAAGACCTAAAGAAGGTGACTGATATCACATCAAGAGCATTCTAAATGGAAGGAAAAGCATGTGCAAAAGCCCTGGGACGGAGCATACCAGGTATGTCCAGGAGCAGCAAGAAGGCCCTGTGGTCACAGGAGGCAGCTTAGGACATGACCTCCAGGAGGTGACAGTAGGGTGACAGAAGACCATTACAGGGCTGTGACCCCATGGGACCTTGTTTCACTGGGCCATCCTGGCTACAGTGTTGAGAACAGATGACACAGTGTTGAGGATAGACAAGGGAGGTCAATAATGAAGCTTGTCTAGGAACTCAGGCAAGAGATAGGTTCGAGTGTGGACCAGATGGGTGGCCTTGGAATGAGTGGTTAATCCTATTCTGGGTGCATTTTGAAGACGGAGTTCACAGGATTTGCTGATGGCCTGGATATTGGGAATGGGAGAAAGGAGGAATTGAGAGAACTCCCAGCTCTTGTTGGTTGCCCCAAGTGAGGGGAAGGAGGAGGTTTCTGGGAGTAGGAGGGAGTCTGTGTTCCACATGCTGAGGAAAGTACCTTTCACAGTGGACCTGCTGATGTTCATGTCTGGGAGAACTCTGAGCTTCTGCCTCCTCAGCAACTTTCAAGTACAAGTCTCCCCCACTTTCAAAGTTCATGGTAAGACACTTGGCTCTTTTGAAAGATCGACGTTTTCACCCAGCTTCAGTAGCAGGAAGAAACCTGAAGAGGATTTCCCTCTTATGAAAAAAGTCAAAGGTGGACATTGCGTTCAGCACCTGTTTTGTGGGGAACCCCTACAGAGGCAGCGTGCACCCCAACCAGCTCCTTCCTTGGCACTGCTCTCCATATCCAGCCACCAGTGCTTTGAATCGTGGCTGTGAGCATCTGTTGTGCTTTATCTCCATTTCTCTTGGGTATCCATTAGGAAGTTGTGTCCTGAGGCTGAAGAAAGGCCAAGGAGAAGAAATTTTTAGAGTCCGATCATACTCACTAATTTTTCTGTACAATTTAATAGTAATTAATTCTTTACACAATTTATGCTTCGAAAGGTTTCCTAGGAAAAATGTACTTTCAAAGAACAGGGGAACCTGGACCCCTCCCGCAGGGTTAGCTTTAGTCTCTCTGTGACACAGAACATTTCATGACTTGCAGATTTTATCACTCAAACATTGCGCCTTTGACCACCTTCATCTGTTTCCCGCCCCCAACTTCCCTGAATCTGGCAACCACCAATTTGTTTTCAGTATGTATGTGTTCATTATGTTTTTGTTTCCATGTGGACTGGACATGAGAGCATCTGGTTTGTCGTTCTGTGTCTACGTTCCTTAGCACAATGTTCTCAAGGTTTGTTTCCATGACTGGTTATTGTGAACGATGCTCCAGTGAACTTGGGAGTGCATCTCTCTTTTTGAGGGAGTGTTTTTGTGTTTTCAAAAAAATATTCGATAGAGCAATTACTGGGTCTCATGGTAGTTGTGTTTATTATTTTCAGGAACCTCCCTACTGTTTGCCACTGTGGCTGCACCAATGTACATTCCCACCAACAGCCCATTGGGTCCCTCATCTACACATGCTTGACCACACCTGGTATCTGTCTCTGGGACAAATGCCGTTCCAAAAGTTGTGACAGCTAACTCCTGTTTTGACTTATAGTTCCCTGATGACAATTAGTGATGCTGAACAACTTTTTCTGTGTCTGTTTCCCACATGTATGTTATCATTGGAAAGTATCTATTCACTTATTCTTCCCATTTTTTATTTAGTTTATGTTTAGATTTGTATGTGTGTTTTGTGTATTTTGGATATTAGCCTCTTCTCACATGTATGATTTACAGATGATTTTGTCACTGGGTGGGTTGCCTTTTAAGTTTTTGTTGGTTTCTTTTGCCGTGAAGAAGATTTCAGTTTGATGTTGTTCCACTTGCTTATTTTTGCCTTTGTTGCCTTTGCTTTTGATGTCTGATCTGAAGACTTTGCCAAAACCAATGTGAAGAAACTTACTACGTGTGTTTTCTTCTTGGAGGCTTATGGATTCAGGTCTTATGTTCAAGTCATTCATCCGTTTAAAATTTCTGTGTGCGGTGTTGTGATCTAGTTACATTCTTCTGCATTCAGTGTCCAGTTTTTTCAGTATCATTCACTGAAGAGAAAGTCCCCTCCGCATTGTACATTTTCTGCTCCTGTGTTGTAAGTTAAGACTATATACATGTGGGTTAGTTTCTGAGCTTTCTATTTTGTTCGATTCTATTCTGTGTGTGTGTGTTTATGCCAGTACCATTCGGTTTTGATGATTATAACATTGTATTCTAGTTTGAAATCTGGGAGTGCGGCGACTGCAGCTTTCTTTCCCCAGATTGCTTTGGGTATTTGGGTATATGGATTTTGTGAATCCATATGCATTTTAGAATTGTCTTCTATTTCTTTGAATAATGTCATTGGGATTCGGATAGGGATTTTATCACATCTCTAGATTGCTTTGGCTATGAGGAACATGTTAATGTCCAGTTAATGAGCATGGCATACGCTTCTGTTTATTTGTGTCATCTTCCATTTCTTTGACCCACGCATTTCTCCCCACCCCAATGCACACATGCACTTCCTTTATTTTCCACCATGTGTTCAGTGTACCAGGTCTTTCTTATTCTTGGTTACTCTTATTCCTAGGTATTTTTTCTCCATGCAGTTGTAAATGGCATTGCTTTCTTAGTTTCTTTTTGTGAAAGTTTGTCTGTAGTATATAGAAACACAACAAGTTGGGGCACCTGGGTGGTTCTGTTGGTGAAGCATCTTCCTTCAGGTCAGGTCATGATTCTGGGGTCCTGGGATGGAGCTCCTTATCGGGCTCCCTGCTCAGTGGGGAGCCTGCTTTTCTCTCTCCCTCTGTTGCTCCCCCTGACTGTGCTCATGCTTCCTCTGTCAAAGAAATAAATAAAATCTTTTAAAAGAAGAAATGCAATAGGTCTCTGTATGTCAACTTTGTATCCTGCAGCTTTACTGAATTTGTTTTCTCTAACAGTTTTTTTGGTGGAATCATTAGGGATTTCTATTTGTAGTATCCTGTCATCTGCAAATAGTGACTGTTTTCTTTTCCTATTTGGATTTCAGAAATTTTTTTGGTCTAAATGTTTTGTCTTGGAATTTCAGTGCTGTGTTGAATGAAAGTGGTGATCGTTGTCTTGTTCTTGGTCTTAGTGGAAAAGTTTTCAGCTTTTCACTCTTGAGTATGGTGTCAGCTATGGGCCTTTCATATAGGGCCTTTAAAAATTATTTATTTATTTTAAAAATTTCTTTTCAGTGTTCCAGAATTCATTGTTTAAGTACCACACCCAGTGCTCCATGCAACATATAGAGCCTTTATTGTGTTGAGGAATGTTCCCCCAATACCCAGATTTGTGAGAACTTCTTTCTGCATCTATTGTAACAATCATAGGATTTTATTTTTTATTTTGTTGAGGTGGTGTACCCATTGGTAGATGTGCAGATGTGGAATCGTCCTTGCCTCACTGTGAAAAATCCCAGTGGATTATGTTGTGGGATTCTCCTGATGTATTGTTGAATTCAATTTGCTGATTAATTTCTTGAGGATTTTGACATCTATGTTCATGAGGGATATTGGCATTTCCTTTTCTTGTATGTTTCTGGAATCCTTTTCTTGAATTGTTTCGGTAGCAGGATAGTGCTTAGTTCCTAAAACGAGTTTGAATGGATGCCCTCCTCTTCTATTTTTTAAAGAGTTTGTGAAGGATTTGTATTAATTCTTCTACTGTCTGGCTGAACTCCTCAGTGAAACTTTTCGGTCTTGGACCTCTGTTTCTTGGGAGGTTTTTGATTATCAAATCAATCTTTTTTTAAAAAATTTATTTATTAGACAGCCAGAGATCACAAGTAGGCAGAGAGGCAGGCAGAGAGAGAAAGGGAAGCAGGCTCCTTGCTGAGCAGAGCCCGATGCGGGGCTCGATCCCAGGATCCTGGGATCATGACCTGAGCCAAAGGCAGAGGCTTTAACCCACTGAGCCACCCAGGTGCCCCTAAATCAATCTTTTTTACTAGTGATCAGTCTGTTCCGATTTTTTCCCTTTCATGGTTCTGTCTTTCTAGGTTGTTGGTAGGGACTTACCCATTTCTTCTAGGTTGTCCAGTGTGTTGGCCTCTACTTGCTCATAGTACTCGGATGATCTTTTGTATTTTTGTGGTATTCATCATCATGGATCATCTTTCATTCCTTTTTTAAAAGTTCCTCATTTTTAAAAATTTAAATTCAATTAGGCAAGGTATAATACATTGATATATATTTTTTAAAGATTTTATTTATTTATTTATTTGACAGACAGAGATCACAAGTAGGCAGAGAGGCAGGCAGAGAGAGAGGAAGGGAAGCAGGGTAAAGAAAGCCCTATGCGGGGCTCAATCACAGGACCCTGAGATCAGACCTGAGCCGAAGGCAGAGGCTTTAAACCACTGATCCACCCAGGTGCCCCACATTGTTAGTTTTTGATGTAGTGTTCGATGATTCATTATTCTTGATTCAATTACTTCCATGATTCACAGAGTACAACAGCCAGTGCTTATCACCACACATGCCCTCTTTCATGCCCATCACCCAGTTATCCCATCCCCCCACTCACTTCCCTTTCTGTACCCCTCAATTTGTTTCCCAGAGTCCAGAGTCTCATATGGTTTTCCTCCTTCTCGGATATCTTCCCATTCACGTTTCCCACCCTGTCCCTATGATCCTCTGTGTTATTCCTTATATTCCACATATGAGTGAAACCGTATGATAACTGTCTTTCTCTGCTTGACTTATTTCACTTAGCATAATCCCCTCCAGTTCCATCCATGTCCATGCAAATGGTAAGTATTCATCGTTTCTGAAGGTGGAGTAATATTCCATTGTATATATGAACCACATCTCCTTTTTTTTTTATTTTAAAAAGGATTTTATTTATTTATTTGACAGAGAGAGAGAGAGAGAGAGAGAGAGAGAGATCACAAGTAGGCAGAGAGCAGGCAGGGAGGGAGGGGGAAGCAGGCTCCCCACTGAGCAGAGAGCCCTATGCAGGGCTCGATCCCAGGAACCTGAGATCATGACCTGAGCCGAAGGCAGAGGCTTAACCCATTGAGTCACCCAGGCTCCCAGCTCTTATTTTCATTGATCTTTTGTCTTTATAGTCTCCATTGAATTATTTCCACATTCCTTTTTGTTATTTTCTTATTCCTACTGATTTGGGGATTTGCTTTTCTCCCCCCTCCTTTTTTCCCATGGAAGTGTATTGGAGAGCCTTTTTCTGGATTGACAGGGATCTGAATTTCTATGAATTTCCCCCTTAGAACTACTTTTATTGCATCTCATAAGTTTTTGTAGGTTCTCCTTTTTGTCTCAGGGTACCTCTAAAATTTCTTGATTTCTTCTTTGACAGTTGGTTGTTTAGTAGCATGTTGTTAAATCTCCCCATATTCTTGACAGTCCCATTTTCTTTTTGTGAATGATGGCCAGTTTCATATCGTTGTGATTGGACAAGATCTGAATTAGAAGGTGAAGGGGGACCATTCATATTAAATGTTTGTTTCCTGTTTTTTGTTTTTGTTTTTTTTTGGCTGAGGGAAGAGCATGAGTTCTGTGGGGACAGAGGGAGGTTTTGTGAGACTGGTGTCGGGGGGTGGGGGTTAACCCTCCTCAGAAGTACTGACTACCATGCAGGGCTGTATACCACTGTTCACACTTTAGTCCTGATGGATGTGTACTTCATTAGAAGCATTTTATATGAGGTGCAGGGGTGCCTTTCTCTAACAGAAAGGTGCCATGTGAGTTCGTGGCATGGCCCTAGGTCAGCGACCAGGATGTATGGTATTGTGGGGGATTCAAACTAGGCTTTCTGTTGAAAGTGACTGAAACAGGGCGTGGTGAGCTTTATGACAATAGCTGAGGTCCTGAGTGACCCACTGGGTGTTGGTGGTGGGTGGGGTCGCAGGGCCTGTGGATCTGTCTCATCATGTCCTGTGGAAATCAGGGACAACCTCCTGTCTATCGAGTTGTGTGGAGTCAGGTAGACAGCAGTCCCTGGCCAGGCACAGGGTCACACTAGAGTGCCACTAGAAGGGCAGTTGTGGGGAGAGCCACTATTTGACTTCCATGAAAGCTGATCGGGATCTGGCGACTGTGATTCCTATGAGGAACATGGGGAGAGGAGGGATGTGGTGGTGCCTACTTCCCGGGGTGGTGGTCAGGACTAATCTGGAGCTCACGAGGTCAGTCATGCCTGGCCAGAGACACCCAGTCACTGAAGCTGTGGACACTGTGCCCATGGTACTTTTGTGCCAGTGGGCTCCCATGCTGTCGCTTCCTACTCTTCATCATCTTCATGGTCATGAGCCTCTATTCTTGCCCTCTTGTCCATGACCTCTGGGGTGTTGCTTTCCCTCCATCTGGTCCTCCTCTTCTGCTCTGTGAAACCCGATGCCAGGGTAGCCTTCTAAAGAGGTAGCCCTGTCAGTACCCTGATGGAACACTTCTATGGATCCCCTGTGAGGTGAGGACAATACCTTGCCCTGGAAGGGGGCTGCAGGTCCCCAATCAAGAGATCCATCTCCCTTTTCAGCCTGGCCTGCCCTCCCCTCAGTCCTCCTCAGGGACTCTCTCCCCACTTCCTGAGCTTACAGCTCTAAACTTAAAAAATGAATATTGTTTTCAATTTCTCATGACCCTGGTTTGTCCATGCCATGTCTTTCGAACCTGTTAGTGGGTTTTCAGCAGTCCTGTAGGGCTGTCTGTTCAAGGAGGGGATGACCTCAGAGGGTAAGCCTTCCTTCTCAATTCCCTCAGCATATCCCTGAGCCCTGGAGCCAGCTGTCCCCCTGATGGTTGCAGGACTTGAGCCAGCCCATCCTGAGACCAGGATGTGCCCTCTGTGTAGACTGATGTGGCCGGGAGGGTGGGCAGCTGGCATGGGCCAGGACAGGGGCAGATACTCTCTTTATCACTCTTTACCCCCTCTTCCTCCCAGAGTTAGCTCAGAGCAGCCTCCAAGCCCCGTATCTCAAGATCCCTTGATCTGTACTCCTGCCTTCAGTTGGTGACCTTGGTGTTTTCACATTGCTTCTGCCTCCTATACCCGCACCCATGGCATTTACTCAATCAGGGGAGGGATTGTACCCTGGTCTGTACTTGGTCTTCTTCCTGTCCTGCACTGAGCCCATCCACATTTGTATCTTCCATGTATGTGCTTGGAAGCAAACCCATCCACGGGGAAACTATTAGCCAAATGGATCCAGGTGAAGATCACTGAATTAGATATCCAGGATGTATAACAGACCTTCTCTGAAACCTGTCTCACACTCTGTGACTATCTCATCCTAAACCAGTAACAGTATTAGCCTTTTGGATTATGAAGTGGCATCTGTCTCTACTTATACTATTGAATGCATAGGTGCTGAGACTGGACAGAAAGGGACTATGGCTCCCATGGACTAGGGTTAACAGGCAAAGTAGAAGAATTCAACAGACAATCAAGTCAAAAAATGGGCAGAAGACATGAACAGACACTTCTCTAAAGAAGATATACAAATGGCTAACAGACACATTAGCCATCAGGGAGATTCAAATCAAAACCACATTGAGATACCACTTTATACCAATTAGAATGGCCAAAATTAACAAGACAGTAAACAACAAGTGTTGGAGAGGATGCGGAGAAAGGGGAACCCTCTTACACTGTTGGTGGGAATGCAAGTCTGTGCAGTCACTTTGGAAATAAGTGTTCAGATTCGTTAAGAAATTAAAAATAGAGCTACCCTGTGACCTTGCAATTGTACTAGTGTGTATTTACCTCAAAGATACAGATGTAGTATACAGAAGGGCCATCTGTACCCCAATGTTCATAGCAACAAGGCCACAGTCGCCAATCTGTGGAAAAAGCCAAGATGCCCTTCAACAGCTTGATGGATAAAGAAGATATGGTCCATACATACAACGGAATGTTATGCCTCCACCAGAAAAGACAAATACTCAACTTTTGTATTAACGTGGATGGGACTGGAGGACATTAAGCTGAGTGAAATAAGCCAAGAAGAGAGAGTCGATTATGTGGTTTCACTTACTTGTGGAGGATAGGGAATAATATGGAGGCCTTTAGGAGAAGGAAAGGAAAAGTGAGTTGGGGGAAATCGGAGGGGGAGATGAACCACGCGAGACTGTGGACTCTGAGAAACAAACTGAGGGTTTTGGAAGGGAAGTGGTGGGGGGTTAGGTGAGCCTGGTGATGGGTATTAAGGAGGGCACGTATTGCATGGAACACTGGGTGTGGTGCATAAACAACGAATCTTGGAATACTGAAAAAATAAAATAAAAAATCGTATAAGAATTCAGTGAAATTTGAATTCCAGGCATAGCGCAAATAATTATCGTAGAGTAAATACTCCCAAGTAGGGCTTATGAACATTATGTAGCAACAGCTCTTTCAAATAGGTTATTGGAAGAAAAATCTTTTTTAAAAAATTATTTATTTTAATTCCAGTTGAGTTAACCCAGTGTTGTATTAGTTTCAGGTGTACAGTCGTGTGATTCAGCAATTCCATATATGACTCAGTGCTCATCAGGAGAAGTGTACTCTCTGTCCCCTTCCTCTGTTTCACTCATCCCTCCAGTAATCTCCCATCTGGTAACCATCAGTTTTTACTCTATTGTTAAGAATCTGTTTTTGGTTTTTTCTCTTCTTTCTCCTTTGTTTATGTATGTTTATTTCCTAAATTCTAGACAAGAGGGACATCCTATGGTATTGTCTTTCTCTGACTGACTGATTTCACTTAGGATAATACTTTCTAGCTCCACCCATGTGGCTGCAAATGGCAAGATTTTATTCTTTTTATGGATGAATAATATTCTACTGTCTGTGTGTGTATGTGTGTAAGCATCTATCATCTCATTTATCGCTTTATCAACAGACACTTGGGTTGCTTTCATATTGTGATCTTGTACATAATGTTGCAAGAAACATAGGGGTGCATGCATCCTTTTGAGTTACTGTTTGCATATTCTTGGTAGTGTGGTTGCTGGATCCTAGGGTAGCTCTGTTTTTAACATCTTGTGGAACCTCCATACTGTTTTCCAGAGTGGCTGCGCTAGGTTCATCCCCACCAACAGAGCATGAGAGTTCCCCTTTCTTCACATCCTCCCAACATCTGCTGTTTCTTGTGCTGTATGTGAGCCATTCTGACAGTAGGAGGTAATATCTTCCTGTACTTTTGGTTTGCATCTTCTTGATGATGGGTGGTGGTGAACATCTTTTCTGTCGGCCATCTGTATTCCTTGGAGACATGTCTGTTTGTATCTTCTGCCCATTTTTCAACTGGACAATTTGGTCTTTTGGGTGTTGAACAGTATCAGTTTTATATATTTTAGACAGTATCTCTTTATTGCATAAGATATCTTCTCCTTTTCCATAGGTCATCTTATTATTACTTTTTCATTGTTTTACCACCATGTGGAAAATTTTTATTTTAATATAGTCCCAATGGTTTATTCTTTCTTTTGTTTCCTTTGCTTCAGGAGACAGTTTATAAAAATATTGCTATGGTCCATGTCAAGAAGTTACTGTCTGTGCTGTCTTGTAGGATTTCTATGGTTTCAGGTCTCCCACTGAGGTCATGAAACTGTTTTGAGTTTATTTGTCTGTATGGTGTCAGAAAGTGGTCTGATTTCATTCTCTTGCTCATAGATGTCCAGTTTCGCCAACACTATTTGTGACAGAGACTGTCCTTTTCCCTTTTGATATTCTTACCTGCTTTGTGGAAGATTAATTGGCCTCATAATTGTGGGTTTATGTCTGAGCTTCTATCCCATTCCCTTGGTTATTGTATTTTTGTGCCAGTACCACACTGTTAGGATGACTATAGCTTTGTAGTATAAATTGAAATCTGGAATCGTGCCTCTTCCAGCTTTCTTCTTATTCTCAACATTGTGTTAGCTATTCAGTATCATTTGTGGTTCCATACAAATTTTTATTTGAGCTCTGTCTGTTTAATTTAAATTCACTTAGCCAACTTACAGTACATCATTCGTTTCCGATGTAGTGGTCAATAATACATCAGTTGTGTATAACACCCGGTGCACATTGCGTCCTAAGCTCTCCTTTATGCCCATCACCCAGTGATCTCCTCCAGCAACCCTCAGCTTGTCTCTGTAGTTAAGAGTCTCTCATGGTTTTCTTCCCTCTCCGATAACTTCCCATTCAGTTTTTCCTCCCTTCCCCTATGATCCTCTGTGCTGTTTCTTATAGTTCATATAAGAGTGAAACCATATGATAATTGTCTTTCTCTGATAGACTTATTTCCCTCAGCATAATTCCGTCTAGTTCCATTCAGGTCGATGTGATGGTAAGTATTCATCCTCTCTGATGGCTGAATACTATTCTATTGTAGATATGAGCCACATCTTCTTTATGCTTTCATCTGCCCGTGAACATCTGGGCTCTTTCTGTAGTTTGGCTATAGTGGATATTTCTGCTAGAAACCTTGGTGAGAAGGTGTAACCACTTTTCACTAAATCTGTATCTTCAGGGTAAATACCTAGTAGTGCAATCGCTAGATCATAGAGTAGCTCTATTTTTAACTTCTTCAGGAAACTCAGTACCATTTTACAGAGTGGCTGTATGAGCTTGCATTCCCACCAAAGTGTAAGAGGGTTACTCTTTCACTGCATCCTTGCCAACATTTGTTGCTCCCTGTCTTGATATATTTAACCATGCCGAAAGTTGTAAGGTGGTATCTAATTGTGGCTTTGATTTGCGATTTCCTCATGGTCACTGATGTTGAGTACTTTTCCGTGTGTCTGTCGGTCACTCGAATGTCTTTTTTGTGGAAAGGTGTGTTCATGTATATACCCATGTCTTAAGCTAGGATGGCGGTAAACCCAGTAGCATGGAAGGTGTGATCTGCTTAGGTACGGAGGCCTTCACAAGCTCTGAGTTGAGGTGTAGAGATAAGGAGGGTATGAGTCTCCATATTATGGTCAGTATGGTATTAAAGTATAAATAAGTAGGGATTAGTTTAAGATTTCATTCAGATTTCTCCTGCTCTTAATCCTTTCTCTGAAAAGGCATGATTTTGACCTTGCTGTGGGGTGAGTCCTCTGCTTTCCGCAGGTGGCCTATTCCCTGGGATTTAGAGCCAGACCAGTGGGAGTGGTTCTTTAAAAAGCCAACCCAAGGTTAAGGTTAGGGTCTAGTGGCATGGTATGGCCCATCTTCTATCAGTATGGTGAACTTCCCAGGGGGCTGAATTGAGGGCATGGGTCAGGGGGAGTGTCAGGCTTAGGGTTTGTGTCCAGAGGGCCGCTCAATAGGGTGGTGGATTCAAGGGGTCATGCAGATAACTCCTACTCTGAATCCATTGCTGAGTTCGAAGCGGCACGGTATCCTTCTGGGCGGCATGCTGAGTCCTCTGGCACGGCTCAGATGGTCCAGGCTTTGGGGATTTGGAGCCAGGACTCTGGGGGAGGGAAGCCTTAGAATCCAACCTAGAGTTAGGGTTAGGGCCTAGGGGCATGGCAGGCCTGATTTGCCAGTGCTGAGGTGACACTCCCGAGGGCTTGAGTTGAAGGCAAGGGTTAGGCTGAGTATCAGTCTCCATTGTCCAGAGGAGGACGCTGAAGGTGGTGCGGGTTAAGTGGGCATACATATTTCCCCTCTCTGAATCTTTTCTCGAACAACAAATGGCATGGACGCCTTCTGGGTGGCAGGAGGAGGCCACTGATATCGCTCACGCATATGCAGTCTCTGGGTATTGGGAGTCAGGTCTCTGGGGACAGACCCCGAAGAACACCACAGACTGTTAGGGTCTGCTGGCGCTGAGGCGAGCACCCTAGGGGCTTGAGTTGAGGGCGTGGGTCAGGCTGAATGTCAGTCTCCAGGTTCGTACTCAGGTTCCAGTGAAGGTGGGGGTGGCCTCTGGTGGGCATGTTGACTTCTCCTGCTATGAAGTTTTTGCCAGCGTTCCAAATGGCACGGTTAGCTGCTGGGTGGCGGGTGGATGCCACGGCAATGACGCAAGTGTCCCCAGTCTGGAGGGCTCGAGGGCCAGGACTCTGTGGACAGAAGCCTGAAAACCCAAGCTAGAGAAAGGGTCAGGGTGTAGGGGCACAAAGGTCAGATCTTCCTGCGCTGAGTCAAGGGCCCTGGGGGGCTGAGTTGAGGGTGTGAGTCAGGCTGAGGGTCAGACTCCAGGACTGTGTCCATGAGGCGGCTGAAGGTGGATGGTCGTCTCATGTGGGTATGTGGATTTCTTCTGCTCTGAAGCCTTTATGGAGTTGCAAATGACACAGTTCTTTCTGAGCGGCAAGCAGAATCCTCTGGTATGGTTCAGGTGTCCCAATTTGCAGGGATTGTGGGCAGGCCTGTGGGGATGGAAGAATTAAAACTTAACGTAGGGTCAGGGTTAGGGCCTAGGGCCCTGGCAGGCCTGATCTGTCATCACTGAGGCAAGATCCCTGGGGGGCCAAGTTGAGGTCAGGAGTCAAGCAGAGTGTCAGGATGAGGCTTTTCTTCCGGGGGGGGCGCTGGATGTGGGGGTGATCTCAGGGGGGCATGTACGAGTCTCCTACTTGGAGGGATTTGCACAGTTCCAAATAGAACCGTTTCCTCCTGGGGAATGGGCGGAGTCCTGTGGTTTGGCTCAGTGTTCCCCAGTCTGGAGGGCTTGGGGGCCACACCTCTGGTGACAGAACCTAAAAACACAACCTAGGGTTAGGGTTAGGGCCTAAGGGCCTGGAAGGCCTGATCTGCCAGCGCTGAGATGACCTTTTCAGGGGGCTGATTAGAGGGCAGGGGTCGCCAGTGTTCTGGGGTGATTCAGGCCAGCAAGTGCCTGTTGTTGAGAGTACTTTTTCAGAAGGTTCAGGCTGTGACCCCTGGGACCACCGTCTAGACCCAGTCGGCTCCCCTGAGGGCTCCTAGTGCCAGAAGCGAGTTTGCCGGGGGGTTTCTGGCCAATTCTCACTAGGTTTCTGTCCAAGTCCATATCAATTTGTGCAGAAAGATGAAGAGAATTGGCTGACATTGTGTAGTGATTCGGGGTGTGCGTGTGTGGTGTTTGGAGCACTTTCTTGCCAAGGGCATGTTGCGACCATCTGGAACCAAGGGCTAGACCCACAGGACTTGCCTGAGGGTCCTTGCTGAGACTTGCTCCCCAGGGGCAGAGTTTAGGGAAGGGGTCAGGCTGGGCATCAGGCTTTGGCTTTGTGGTCTGTGGGGGGCACAAAGTGGGTGGTCTCAGGGGTCATGCAGTTTTCTCCCGCTCTGAGCTCTCTGTGCAGTTCTGAGCAGCATGGTTTCCTCTTGTAGGGAAGGTGGAGTCCTAGGGTGTGCTCAGGGGTACCCAATGTGGAGGGCTTGGGGGCCAGGCCTCTGGGGCAGGAGCATGAAAACCCAACCTAGGGTTATGGTGAGGGCCTAGGGGCATGGTAGGGCTGATCTGCCCATGCTGAAGTGAGATTTCCGGGGGACTGAGTTGAGGATGGGGGTCAGGCGGCACCTCAGGCCCCGGGTTTGTGGCCAGGGGAGCTGCCGAATGTGCTGGCAGTCTCCGGGGTGTATGCAGGTTTCTCATACTCTGAGGGTTCTACGCTGCTCTAAATGCCATGGTTTCCACCTGGGTGGCAGGCGGAATCCTGGGGTGTGGCTCAGGGTTCCCTAACCTGGAGGCATTGGGGGCCAGGTCTCTGGGGACACAATTCTGAAAACCTAAGTAGGGTTTGGTCCTAGGGGTATGGTAGACCCAATCTGATGGCTCTTAGGTGGGATCCCAGGGGTGCTGAGTAGAGGACGGGGGTCAGGCAGTGTGTCAGACTCTGGTTTCTGTGGCCAGGGGTGGCCGCCAGAGGTGGGGTTAGCTTTAGGGAGGCATGGGGATTTCTCACGGTCTGAGGGTACTGCACAGGTCCAAATAGCACGGTTTGCTCTTGGGTGGCAGGTGGACTCCTGGGGTGTGGCTCTGGGGTCCCCAATATGGAGGGCTCTGGGGACAGACCCCTGGGGATGGAAGCCTGAAACCCCAACCGAGGCTTAGGCCAAGGGCCTAGAGGCATCGCAGACCTGATATGCCAGTGCCAGGGCGCACACCTCAGGGGTTGAGTAGCAGGAGTGGTTGGCATCACGTGCACCTGCCTCACAGAGGGCTTTCTAGCAGGGTTTGGACCACAACTACTTGGGACCCCGTGCCAGGCTCAGGCAGTGGCCCTGCCAGCCTGTGCCGCCAAATGCAAGTTCGCTGGGTTTTTCTGGCTAAATCTGACATTTTTTTCTGCCCAAATTGATATCGATTTGGGCAGAAAGCTGTGAGAATTGGTCAGCATTGGGTGGTGATTCAGGCCATGCTGGCGCATGCAGTCTAGAGCTCTTTCTCGGTGTGTGTTGTGGCCATCCAGGATCATGGGTTGGGCCCATGCAGCTCCCCTGCTCCACAGGCAGAGTTGAGGGAGGGGGTCCAGCTGAGCACCAGCCTGCATGTTTGTGGTCTGGTGGGGAGCCATATGTGGGGGTGGCCTCAGGAGGGGTATGCAGGTTTCTCCCACTCTGAGGGTTTTGCACAGCTCCAAGCAGCATGGTTCCTTCCTGGGTGGCAGGTGGAGTCCTGGGCTGTGGCTCAGAGGTCCACAGTCTGGAGGGATCGGTGGCTAGTTCTATGGGGACAGAAGCCTGAGAACCCACCCTAGGGTTACTGTTAGGGCCTAGGGGTATGACAGGCCTAATATGCCCACACTGAAGCAGGATCCCCAGGTACCCGAGTCGAGGACAGGGGTCCAGCAGTGCATCAGGCTCTTGGTTTTGTGGCCGGGTGGGCTGCCTGAGGTGGGGGTGGTCTCAGGGAAGCATGAGGGTTTGTTCTTTTCTGAGGGTTCTGCGTGGGTGCGGTCTCCTCCCAAGGGGCAGGTGGACTGCTGGGGTGTGGCTGTGGGGTCCCCAATCTAGAGGGTTTGGGGGATAGGCCCTTGGGGATGGAAGCCTGAAAATCCAACCTAGGGTTAGGGCCAGGGCCTAGGGTCATGGCATGCTTGATCTGCCAGTGCCGGGGTGGGCACCCCAAGGGGCTTAGTAGCAGGAGGTATTGGCCTTGCATGTGTCTGCTTCACAGAGCACTTTCTTCCAGCCTTAGGGCCGTGAGCACTTGGGACTGGGGGCCAGGCCAGGCAGTGGTCCTGCGGGGCTGCACCCCTAGGAGCAAGTTCACCGGGTGTTTCCCGGCTAATTTTCACGAGCTTTCTGCCCAAATCGACATCAATTTGGGCAGAAAACTTGTGAGAACTGGCCGTTGTTGGGTGGCGATTCGGGCCGCACTGGTTCCTGCGGTCTAGATCGCTGTCTCATTAGGAGCATGTTGCGGCCATCAGGGAACTTGGGCTGGGCCGACATGGATCCCCCGAGGGCTCCGGTGCAGGGGAGCTTTCTGGAGTCAGATTGGATGGAGGGGGCCGTCTGAACGTCACCCTCCGTTTTTGCGGCTTGGTGGAGTGCTGAAGGTGGGGGAGGCTTCCGTGGGGGCATTCAGGTTGTTCCCTCTCGGAGGGTTTTTCGCAGCCCCGAAGGGCATGGTTTCCTTCTGGGTGGCAGACAGAGTTCTGGGCTGTGGCTCCAGGATCCTCCATCTGGAGGGCTCAGGGGACAGGCCCTGGGGATGGAAGCCTGAAAACCCAACTGAGGATCAGGGCTAGGGCCTAGGGGCATGGCAGACCTGATTCGCCAGCCATTGGGCAGGCACCCCAGGGGCCTGAGTAATGGGAGGCATTTATCTTGCATGTACCTGCCTTGTAGAGGGCTTTCTTGCAGGGTTTGGGCCGCGGCCCCTCAGGACCTGAGGCTAGGCCCAGGCGGAAGTCCTGCAGACATGCGCCGCAGGAAGTGAGTTCAACGGGGTTTCCTTGTCAACTCTTAGGAGCTCTAGACACAAACTGATATCCATCTGGGAAGAAAGCTCATGAGAATGGGCCGGTGTTGGGTAGTGATTAGGGTCACACTGGAGCCCACGGTCTAGAGCGCTTTCTCAGTAGGTGTGTGTCACGGCCATCAGGGAACATGGGCTGGGCCCAAGTGGCTCCCCCCAGGGCCACCGTGCAGGGGAGCTTTCTGGGAGCAGAGTCGACGGAGGGTGTCCGGCTGAGTGTCAGCCTCCATGTTTGTGGCCCACTGGGCACCGAAGGTGGGGTTAGCCTCTGGGGGACATGAAGGTTACTTCCACTCGGAAGGTTTTGCATAGCTCCGAATGGTACGGTTTCCTCCTGGGTGGCAGGCAGAGTCCTGGGGTGTGGCTCAGGGGTCCCCAATCTGGAGGGCTTGGGAACCAGGTATCTGGGGACAGAAGCCTGAAAAGCCAACCTGGGGTTAGGGTTAGGGTTTAGGGTCATGGCAGGACCGATCTGCTGGTGCGGTGGCAGGATCCCTGGGTGGCTGAGTTGAGGATGGGGGTCCATTGGCACATCAGGCTCTGGTTTTTTTGGTCAGGCTGGGGGGTGCCGGAGGTAGGGGTGGCTTCAGGGCAGCATGCAGATTTGTTCCGTTCTGAGGATTCTGGGAAGATGCGGATGGCACTGTTTCCTCCTTGGTGGCAGGTGGACTCCCGGGGTGCGGCTCTGGGGTCAACAATCTGGAGGGCTTGGGGGACAGGCCCCTGAGACTGGAAGCCTGAAAACCCAAGTAAAAGTTATAGCCAGGGACTATGGGCATGGCGGGTCCAATTTGCCAGTTTCGGTGCAGGCACCCCAGAGGGCTGAGTAGCAGGAGGCATCGGCTTCATGTGCACCTGCCTTGTAGAGCAGGATGGGCCCAGGTGGAGGCCCTGCAGCCGTGCACCCCAGGAAGCGAGTTCGCTGGGGGTTTTCCAGCCGATTCTCATGAGCTATCTGCCCAAATCAATATCAGTTTGGACAGAAAGCTCATGAGAATTGGTGGCATTGGGCAGCAACTCAGGCTGCACAGGCGCCTGGGATCTAGAGTGCTTTTTCGCTAAGTGCACGTCACAGCCATCAGAGAACATGGGTCGGGCCCAGGCAGCTCCCTCAAGGGACCCTGCACAGTGGAGGTTTGCAGGGTTAGAATTGAGGGGCGGGTTCCTGCTGAGCCTCAGCCTCCGAGTTTGCAGCCTGGTGGGGCGCCCAAGGTGCCGTTGGCCTCAGCGAGGGTATGCAGGTTTCTACAGCTCTGAGGGTTTTGCGCAGCTATGAAGACATGGTTTCCTCCTCGGTGTGAGGCAGAGTCATGGGGTGTGGCTCAGGGTTCCCCTATCTGGAGGACTCGAGGTACGTGGCCCTGGGGACAGAAGTCTGAAAACCGAAAAGAGGGTTAGGCTCAAGGCCTAGGGTCATGTCAGGCCTGATCTGCCAGCGCCAGGGCGGGCATCTGAGGGGCTTGAGTAGTGGAAGGCATCGTTATCCTGCGGGTCTGGCTCATAGAGGGCTTTCTCACAGGGTTAGGCCTGGGACCACTCAGGACCCCAGGCTAGGCACAGGCGCAGGCCCCGCAGACATGCAGCCCAGGAAGCGAGTTTGCCCGGGGTTTCCCAGCCAAGACTCAGGAGCTTCCTGCCCAAATCAATATCTTTTTGGGCAGAAAGTTTATGATAATTGGCTGGTGTTGGGTGGCGATTCAGGCAGCGCTGGTGCCCTTGGTCTACATTGTTTTATCAGTAGGTGCGTATTGTAGCCATCTGGGAACAAGGGCAGGGCTTAATGGGTCCCCCTTGGCCCCCACACAGGGGAGCTTTCCCAGGGTCCGAGTTAAGGAGGAGGGGGTGTAGCTGGGCATCAACCTTCATGTTTGGGGCCTGGTAGTGGACTGAAGGTGGGGGGTGGCCTCATGGGGCCGTGCAAGTTAATCCCACTCTGAGGGTTTTGCGTAGGTCCGAATGGCACAGTTTCTACCTGGATTGCAGGTGGAGTCATGGGTTTTAGATCAGGGGTCCCCAATCTGGAGGACTCGAGGGACAGACCCCAGGGGACGGAAGCCCAAAAACCCAACAGAGGGTTAGGGCTAGGGCCTAGGGGCACAGCAGGCCAGATCTTCCAGTGCTTGGTTGTGCATCCCATAGGGCTGAGTAGCGGGAAGCCTTGGCCTCGCGTGCGCCTAGATCATAGAGGGCTTTCTTGCAGGGCTGGGGACTCGACCACTCGGGACCACAGGATAGGCCCAGGCAGAGGTCCTGTAGACATGCGTTGCAGGAAGCAAGTTCGCTGGGGTTTTCCCGGCCAGTTCTCAAGAGCTTTCTGCCTAAATCGATATTGATTTGTGCAGAAAGCTCATGAGAATTTGCTGGCGTTGGGTGGCCTTTCGGGCCGCACTGGTCCCCGCAGTCTAGAGCGCTTTCTCGCTAGGTGTGTGACGTGGCCATCTGGGAACATGAGCCGGGCCCACGTGTCTCCCCCGAGGGTCCCGGCGCCGGGAGCTTTCCAGGAGCAGAGTTAAGCAGGGGGTACGACTGGGCGTCAATCTCTGTGTTTCTGGCCCAGTGTTGAGTTGAATGTGGATGGACTCACGGGGGACATGTCCTTTTCTCTTGCTCTGAGGGTTGTTCGCAGCTCAAAATTGCATGTTTTCTGTCTGGGTGGCAGGCAGAGTCATGGGGTGTGCGTCAGGGGTCCCCTATCTGGAGGACTCGAGGGACAGGCCCTTGGGAACAGAAGACTGAAAACCCAAATGCATGTTAGGGTGAGGGCCTAGGGGCATGGCAGGTTTGATCCCCTAGTGCCGGTTCGGACACCCCAGGGGTCTGAGTAGTCGGAGGCATTGACCTCACGTGTGCCCGGGGTCCTCGAGGGCTTTCTCGCAGGGTTCTGGCCACAACCACTCGGGATCCTGGGCCACGGCCATGTGGTGGCCTTGTAGACCCACGCAGCTGGCAGCGAGTTCACCAGAGGTTTTTCAGCCAATTCTCACGATTTTTTTGCCCACATAGATATCGATTTGGGCAGAAAGCTCGTGAGAATTGTCTGGTGTTGGGTGGCAATTTAGGCCGCGCTGGCACCCGCGGTCTCCAATGCGTTCTTGCCAGCTGCCTGTCCTGGCCATCTGGAACATGGGCCAGGCTCCCACGAGGGACCCTGTGCAGGGAAGCTTCCTGGGGGCAGAGTTGAGGGAGGGGTTCCGGCTGGGCGTCAGCCTCCATGCCTGTGGTCTGGTGGGGAGCCAAAGTCGGGGTTGCCTCAGGGATGGCATGCAGGTTTCTCCCACTCTGAGGATTTTGTGCAGCTCCGAACAGCACAGTTTCCTTCTGGGTAGCAGGCAGAGTCATGGGGTGTGGATCAGGGATCCCCAATCTGAGGTCTCAAGGGAAAGGCCCCTGGGGATGGAAGACTGAAAACGGAACCAAGTGTTTGGATTCAGGCCTAGGGACATGGCCGTCCTGATTGGCCAGCTCTGGGGTGGGCACTGCAGGGGGTGAGGAGCAGGATGCGTGGTCTTGAGTATGCCCGACTCATAGGCGGCTTCTCGCAGGGTTCAGGCTGAGACCACTTGGCACCCTGGGCCAGGCCCAGGCAGCAGCCCCGCATGCCTGAGGCTTTGGGAGCGAGTTGGCCGTGGGTCTTCTGGCTAGTTCTCATGAGATTTCTGGCAGAAAATTAATGAGTATTGGCCAGCGTTGGGCGGTGATTGGGGCCACGCTGGCGCCTGCAATCTAGAGCGCTTCTCACTAGGTGCGTGTTGCGGCCGTCCAGCAACACGGGTCAGGCCCCCACGCTGGGGAGCTCCCTGAGTTCAGAGTCAAGGGAGGGGTTCACCAGGGCTTTACCAGCCAAATCTCACAAGCTTTCTGCCCAAATTGATATCGATTTGGGCAGAAAGCTCATGAGAAACGGCTTGGTTGCGCGGCAAATCCGGCCGCGCCGGTGCTTGTGATCTAGAGTGCTTTCTCGCTCCGTGCATATCGCGGCCATCCAGGAACACAAGATGGGCCCACATGGCTCCCCCGAGGGCCCCCACTTTGGGGAACTTTCTGGGGGCAATGTTGAGGGAGGGGTTCCGGCTGGGCTTCAGCCTGGGGGTTTTCAGCCCGGGTTTGCGCCAAATGTGGGGTATGGCCTCAGGTGGGACTTGCGGGTTTCTCCTGCTGTGAGGGTTTTCTGCAGCTCCGAAGGGCATGGTTTCCTCCTGGGCGGCAGGCAGACTCATGGGGTGTGTTTCAGGGTTCCCCAATTTTAGGCCTTGAGGGACAGGCCCGGAGAAGGAAGACTGAAAGCCCCACCGAGGGTTACGGCCATGGCCTAGGGGTTCTGGCTGGGCATCCGCCTCCAATTTTGTCCTGGTGTGGTGCCGAAGGTGGGCGAGAGCCTCGGGGGTATACAGGTTTCTCCCACTTGGAGGGTTTTCCGCAGCTCCCAATGGGATGCTTTCCTCCTGGGTGGCAGGTAGAGTCTTGGGGTGTGTTTCAGGTTTCCCCAGTTTGGGCGGTCGAGGGACATACCCCTGGAGAAGGAAGACTGAAATCCCAACTAAGGGTTAGGGCCATGGCCTAGGGTCATGGTGGGCCTGACCCATGAGTGCAGGGACAGACATCCCTGGGTCTGAGTACTCGTTGACAGTGTGGGCACTCTGGGGGGCTGTGTAGCAGGAGTGGTTGGCCTCATGTGTGCCTAATTTATAGAGAGCTTTCTCCCAGGGTTTGGCATGTGACCACTCAGGACCCCAAGCTAGGCCCAGGTGGAGGCCCTCCAGACATGCGCTGCCAGAAACGAGGTTGCCAGGGGTTTTCTAGCAAATTTTCATGTGCCTTCTTCCCAAATCCATATCAATCTGGGAAGAACGCTCATGAAAATTGTCCGGCATCGGGCAGCGATTCGGGCCGCACTGTCGCTCGTGGTCTAGAGCACTTCCTTGCTCGGTGCGTGTCATGGGCATCTGGGAACACGGGCCTGTCCCACGCAGGTCCCCCGAGGGCCCCAGGGCAGGGGAGCTTTCCAGGGGCAGAGCTGAGGAAGGGGTTCTAGTTGGGTGCCAGCCTGGGAGTTTTTGGCCTAGTGTGGTGCAGAAGGTGGCCGATGGCCTCGGGTGGGGGGCATACAGGTTTCTCCCAACCTGAGGGTTTTTGCAGTTCTAAAGGGCATGGATTCCTCCTGGGTAGCAGTCGGACTCATTGGGTATGCTTCAGGGTTCCCCAGTTTGAGGGCTCGAGGGACAGGTCATGGAGAAGGAAGACTGAAAATGTAACCAAGTGTTGGGGCCATGGCCTAGGGTCATGGCAGGCCGAATCCACCTGCGCTGGGGCGGGCAACCCAGGGGGATGAGTCCCAGGAGGTGATGGCCTCGTGTGTGCCTGATTTGTAGGATGCTTTCTTATAGGGTTCAGGCTGCTACCTCTCAGGATCCCGGGCCAGGCCCAGGTGAAGGCCCTGTGGACATGTGCCCCGGGAAGCGGGGGTTTTCCGGCCAAATCTCAGGAGCTTTCTGCCCAAATTGATATCCGTTTGGGAAGAAAGTTTGTGAAAATTGGCTGGCGTTGGGTGGCGATTCAGGTCGAACCGGCGCCCGTGGTCTAGAGCAGTTTCTTGCTTGGTGCGTGTCACGGCCATCTGGAACACAGGGCGGTCCCTCATGGCTCCCCCTGGGTCTCCCACGCAGGGGAACTTTCCAGGGGCAGAGTTGAGGGAGGGGTTCTGGATGGGTGTCCGTCTATGTGTTTGAGGCATGGTGGGGCATCCAAGGAGGGGGTTGGTCTCAGGGGGTCGTGCAGGTTCATCCCGCTCTGAGGGTTTTGTGCAGCTCCAGTAGCACCGTTTCCTCCTGGGTGGCAGGCGGGGTCATGTGCTTTGGTTCACGTGTGGACTCGAGGGTCAGCCTCCTGGGATCAGAAGCCTGAACACCCAACCGAGGGTTAGGGACAGGGTCTATGGGCATGGCAGGCCCGATCTGCCAGTGCCACGGTGGGCACTGCTGGGGGCTGAGGAGCAGGTGCCATTGACCTTACATGCATCTCACTCATAGAAGGCTTTCTCACAGGGTTCGGGTCATGAACCCTTGGGACCGTGGGCCAGGCCCAGGCAGCAGCCCTTTAGACATGACCCGCAGGAAGTGAGTTTGCCGTGGGTTCTCCGGCCAATTCTCTCAAGCTCTCTGCCCAAATCGATATGGGCAGAAAGCTCATGAGAATTGGCCGGTGATAGGCTGTGACTCGGACTGCGCTGTCGCCTGCGGTCTAGAGCGTTTTCTCACTCGGTGTGTGTTGTGGCCATCCGGGAACATGGGCCGGACCCACAGGGCTTCCCCACGTGCCCCATGCAGGGAAGCTTTCCAGGGGGCCGAGTTAAGGGAGGGGGTATGGGTGGGCGTCAGCCTTCACGTTTGTCTCCTGGTGGGAGCAGAATGTGTGGGATGGCCGCAGTGGTATTATGCAGGTTTCTCCTGTTTTGAGGGTTTTGCGTAGCTTCGAGCAGCACCATTTTCTCCTTGGTGGCAAGTGGAATCATGCAGTGTGGCTCAGAGGTTTCCAATCTGTAGGTCTCGAGGCCAGACCCCTAGGGACCGAAGCCTGAAAACCCAACTGAGGGTTTGGGCCAGGGCCTAGGGGCATGGCAGGCCAGAAATTCCATCGCCAGGGTGGGCATCCCAGGCGGCTGAGTAGTAGGTGTCCTTGGCTTCGCCCGTGCATGGTTCTTAGAGGGATTTCTCACCGGATTCCATCCTTGACCACTCTGTTCCCGGGGCTAGGCCCAGTTAGCGGCCCCGTGGATCCGCGCCACTGGAAGCGAGTTCGGTGTGTTTTCTGGCCAATGCTCATGGCTTTCTGTCTAAATCTTTATCAATTTTGGCAGAAAGTAGAAAGCTTGTGAGAATCGCCCAGCGTTGGGTGACGATTCAGGCCTTGCTGGCGCCCGCGGTGTAGAGCACTTTCTCGCTAGGTGTGTGTCGTGGTCATCCAGGAAAGTGGGCCGGCGGCAAGCCATTCCACCGAGGACCCACGCACAATGTAGCTTTCCAGGGACAGAATCGAAGGAGGGATTCTTGCCGGGCGTCAGCTTCCAAGTTTGAAGCACAACGTGGTGCCAAATGTGGGGGATGATCTCAGGGTGGGCATGCAGCTTTCTCCAGGTCTGAGGGTTTTCTGCAGCTCAGCAGGGCACGGCATGGCAGGCAGAGTCATGTGGTATGGTTCAGAGGTCCCCAATCTGGAGCACTCAAGGGACATGCCTCTGGGGACAGAAGCATGAAACCCCACCAAGGGTTAGGGTCAGGGCCTAGGAACATGGCAGGATCGATCCACCAGTGCGGGTGCGGGCATCCCAGGGGGCTGAGTAGCAGGAGACATGGACCACGCGTGCGCCTGATTCATAGAGGGCTTTCTCGCCATGTTGGCCTCTTGAGATGGAAGCCTGAAAATCCAAACTAGGGTTAGGATTAGGATTCATCCTAATTCATCCCCAATTGAGGGCGGGTGTCAGGTGGAAGGGTTTGGCTTTGGTTCCAGGGCGCGTGCAGATCCTGGGGGTGGCCTTGGGGGACATGCCCGTTTTTCCCACTCTGAGGTTTTTGGGCAGCTCCAAATGGCACCATTTCAATCTAGGAGGCCGGCGGGGTGCTGGTGGGAGTCTCAGGCATCCCCAGTCTGGCATGCTTTGGAGCCAGCCCTCAGCACAGAAGCCTGAACACCCTACGTAGGGTTAGGGTCAGGGTGTAGGGCCATGGCAGGTCTCATCTGCCAGTGCTGAGACGGGCTCCCCTCAGGGCTGAGTTGAGGGCATTTGTCCAGCACCGCCGCAGAATCCAGCTTTATGGCCAGAGGGTTGTTGTTGGTTGGGGTGGCTTTAGGGTGGAAGCCAGTTTCTCCCCTTCTGAGGGTTTGACGCAGCTCCAAACAGCATGGTTTCCTACCACGTGGCTGGTGGAGTCCTGGAATTTTACTCAGGGGTCCTTCATCTGGGGGGCTTGGGAGCCTGGCCTCTCAGAATGGAAGCTTGAAAACCCAAATTAGGGTTAGGGCCTGGGGGTATGGCAGGCCCGATCTGCAGGCACTGAGGTAGGCTCCCCTCAGGGCTGAGTAGAGGGCATGTGTCCAGTGGCAGGGCAGAATCCGGCTCTATGGCCAGCAGGGACTCTGATGGCGGAGTGGCTTTAGGGGGGAAGGCAGGTTTCTCCTCGGCTAAGGATTTGGCGCAGCCCCAAACACCATGGGTTCCTAGTGCGTGGCTAGTCTTGGAGTGTTTCTCAGGGGTCCTTGATCTGGGACTCTTGGGAACCAGGGCCCTCGGAATGGAAGCCTGAAAATCCAAACTAGGGGTAGGGTTAGGGTCTAGGCGAGTTACAGGCTCGATCTACCGGAGCTGAGGTGGGCTCCCCTCAAGCCCGATTTGAGGGCATTTGTCCAGCGGCATGGCAGAATCTGGCTTTATGGCCTGGGGGCCCCTGAAGTTTGGGGTGGCTTTATGGGGGCATGGAGTCTTCTCACCCTCTGAGGGTTTGGTGCAGCTCCAAACACACTGCTTCATCCTGCATTACCAGTGGAGTCTTAAAATGTTGCTCAGGGGTCCTTTATCTGGGGAGCTTTGGAGTCAGGCCCCTCAGAATGGAAGCCTGAAAACCCATACTAGGGTGAGGGTTAGGGCCTAGGGGACTTGCATGACTGATCTGCCGGCGCGGAGGCGGGCTCCCTCAGGGCTGTGTTGAGGATATGCGTCCATCCGCACTGCAGGATCCGGGATTTGGCCAGGTGTGCCAGCAATGGCGGGGGTGGCTTTCGGGGGGTATGCAGATTTCTCTCCCTCTGAGGGCTCAGGGCAGCTCCAAACTGCAAGGTGTCCTCTCGTGTAGCAGGCAGAGTCATGGGTTCTTTCTCAGGGGTCCTTCATCTCTGCGGCTTGGGGGCAAGGCCTTTTGGGATGGAAGCCTGTAAACCCAAACTTTGGTTAGGGTTAGGGCCTAGGGGCATGGCCGGTCTGATCTGATGGTGCTGAGGCGGGCTCACCTCAGGGCTGAGTTGACAGCACGCATCCGGTGGCTTGGCAGAATCCGGGTTCAAGCCAGGGGGGACACCCCTGGTAGGAGTGTCTTTAGGGGGCCATGCAGGTTTCTTCCCTGATAAGTGTTCGGGGCAGTTCCAAACGGCACAGGTTCCTACCACGTGGTGGGCAGAGTCCTGAGTATAGGTCAGCGGTCCTTAATCCTCAGGATTTGGTGGCACGTCCCCTTGGCATGCAAGCTTGAAAACCCAAACTAGAGTAAGGGTTAGGGTCTAGGAACATGGCCCAACTGATCTGCTTCCACTGAGGCAGGCTACCCTCGCGGATGAGTTGAGGATATGCATCCAGTGGCGTGGCAGTCTGGCTTTATGGCCAGTTGCTGAAGATGGTGGGGGTGGCTTTAAGGGGGCATGCAGGTTTCTCCCCCTCTGAGGGTTAGGCACAGTTCCAAACCACAAGGTTTTCTCCATTGTGATTGATGGAGTCATGGGTTGTCACTCAAGTGTCCTTCATCCGGAGGCCTTGGGACCAGGTCTCTTGGGATGGAAGCCTGAAAACTCAAACTAGGGTTAAGATTAAGGCCTAGGGGCATGGCAGGCCCAATCTGCCTGTGCTGAGGTATTCTACCCGGTGGGCCGAGATGAGGGTGAATGTCAGGCGACACATCCGTGTCTGGGTTTGGGTCCAGGGGGCACAGATGCTGAGGGTGGCCTTCCACTCAGAGGATTCTGCATAGCTCCAAATCGCACCCTCACATCCTAGGTGGCCAGCGGAGTGCCTGCATACATTTCAGGTGTCCACAGTCTGGTGGGCTTGGGAGCCATCCCTCTGGGCAGGGAAACCTGTACCCCCACCTGTGGTCAGGCTTAGGGCCTGGGGGCATGGTAGGCCCAATCTGATGGCGCTGAGGGGGGGCTTCCCTCAGGGCTGACTTGAGTGAATGCGTCCAGCACCATGGAAGATTATGTCTTTACGGCAGGGGGGCCACTGATGTTTGGGGTGGCTTTAGGGTGGTAGCAGGTTCGTGCCCCTCTGAGGGTTCGGCACCGCTCCAAATGGCACAGTTTCCTATCGCGTGGCTGGCAAAGTCCTGGAGTGTCCCTCAGGGTCCTTTATCTGGGGGCGTGGGAGCCAGGCCCCTCAGAATGGAAACCTGAAAATAGAAACTACGGTTAGGGTTCGGGCCTAGGGGCACGACCGGCTCAAGAGGACGGCACTGAGGCAGGCTCCTCTCATGGCTGAATTGAGAGAATTCATCTGACGGCGCAGCAGAAACTGGCTTTATGCCCAGGGAGGCTGACCATGGTGGGGGTTGCTAAGGGGGTATACAGTTTTCTCCCTCACTCGGTTCGGTGCGGCTCCAAAAGGCACGGGTTCCTACCTTGTGGTGGGGGAAGTCCTCGTGTATAGCTCAGGGGTCCTTCATCCGTGGGTCCTGGTGGCCAGGCCCCTCAGAATGGAAGCCCGTAAACCCATACTCGGGTTAGGGTTAGAGCCCAGCACATGGCACAACGGATCTGCTGGCGCTGAGGCGCGCTCCCCTCAGGGCTGAGTGGACGCCGTGCGTCTGGTCGCGTGGCAGAGTCCGGCTTTATGGCCAGGGGGGCTGCCGATGGTGGGGGTGGCTTTAGCGGTGCGTGCATGTTTCTCCCCTTCTGAGGGTTTGGTGCAGCTCTAAACCCCAGGGTTTCCTCCCATGTGATGGGCGGAGTCAAGGTTGTCCCTCATGGGTCCTTCATCTGGGGGGCTTGGGGACCAGGCTTCTTTGGATGGAAGTCTGAAAACCCAAACTGGGGTTAGGGTTAGGGCCTAGGGGCATGTTAGGCCTGATCTGCCGGCACTGAGATGGGCTCCCCTCAGGTCTGAGTTGAGATATGCATCTGGTGGTGCGGGGAATCTGGCTTTATGGCGTGTATGTTTCTCAGCCTCTGATGGTTTGGCGAAGCTCCAAACGGCACAGATTCCTACCGCCTGGCTGTTGGAGTCCTGGAGTGTCGATCAGGGGTCCTTATTCAGGGGTTTGGAAGCCAGGTATCTCAGAATGGAAGCCTGAAAACCCAAACTATGGTTAGGGTTAGGGCCAAAGGCCATTAGAAGCTTGATCTGCTGGTGCTGTGGCAGGTCCGGTCAGGGCTGAGTGGAGGGCGTTCGTCCAAGGCCATGGTAGAATCCGGCTTTATGCCCAGGTTGGCCGCTGATGGTGGGGGTGGCTTAAGGGGGGGTATGTGATTTCTCCTACTCTGAGGGTTCAGCGAGCTCCAATTGGCAAGGTTTCCTCCTGCTTGGTGGGCGGTGTCCTGGGGTGTCCCTCAGGGGTCCTTCATCCAGGGGCTTTGAGGGACTGGCCTCTTGAAACGAAAGCCTTTGCATTAGGTCCTAGGGGCTTGGCAGGCCCTATCTGGTGGTGCTGATGGGGGCTCCTCAGGGCTGAGTGGAGGGCATGCATTTGGCAGCTCAGAAGAATACGGCTCTATGGCCAGGTGGGCCGCAGATGGTGGGGGTGTCTTTAGGGGGGCATGCCGTTTTCTCCCACTCTGAGGGATCGGCGAGCTCCAAACCACAAGGTTTCCTTCCGTGTGGCAGGTGGAGTCACGGGATGTCACTCATGCGTCCTTAATCCATGTGTTTGGGGGCTAGGCCTCTTCAGATGGGAAGAACCGAAACTCAGGTTAGGGTTAGGGCCCAGAGGCATTAGAGGTCCGATCTGCTGGTCCTGAGGCAGGCTCCCCTTAGGGCTGAGCTTCGGGAGTTTGTCCTGCGCTACGGCAGACTCCGGCTTTATGGCCAAGTGTGTGGCCGATGGTGTGGGTGGCTTGAGGGCAGCATCCAGTTTTCTCCCATTCTGAGGGTTCCGTGAGCTCCAAACTGCAATGTTTCCTCCCACGTGTAGGTTGAGTCTGGGGTGTTGCTCAGGGGTCCTTAATCTGGGGGGTCGAGGGACAGGCCTCTTTGGCTGGAAGACTGAAAACCCAAACTACTGTTAGGGTTAGGTCACAGGGGCATGGCAGGCCTGATCTGATGGTGCCGAGGCAGGCTTCCCTTAGGGCTGAGTTGAGGGCGTGAGTCCGATGGCCCGGCAGAATCCGGCTTTATGGCCAGGAGGTACACAGCCGGTGGGAATGGCTTTAGGGGAACACGCAGTTTTCTCCCCCACTAAGGGTTTATTGCAGCTCCATACAGCACGGGTTCCTACCGCATGGCAGGTGGAGTCTTGGGGGGTAGTTCAGTGATCCTTTATCCATGGGGCTTGATGGCCCCTCATAATGAAGGTTGTCCACCCAAAGCAGTGTTCAAGTTAGGGCCTGGGGGCATGGCATAACTGATCTGCTGTCACTCACTCGGTCTCCCCTCAGGGCTTAGTTGAGGACAGGCATCCTGTGGCACAGCAGAGTCCGGCTTCGTGACCGGTGGTGGGGGGGAGCCGCGGACGGTAGGGGTGGCTTTATGGGGGCACGCAGGTTTCTCCCACTCTGAGGGTTTCCTCCCTGTGTCCAGCGGAGTCAGGTTGTCACTCGGGGGTCCTTAATCAGGGGGGCTTGGGGGCAAGGCTTCTTGGGATAGAAGCCTGAGAACAAAAATTAGGGTTAGGGTTGGGACCTAGGGGCATGTTAGGCCCGATCTGCCGTCGCTGAGATGGGCTCCCCTCAGGGCTGATTTGAGGACATGCCTCTCCTGGTGCAGCGGAATCCGGCTCTATGGCCGGGGTGGGGGGCACCTATGGTGGGGGCGGCTTTAGCAGTGCATGCAGGTTTCTCCCTTCTGAGGGTTTGGCACAGCTCCAAACTCGCAGTTTTCCTCCTGTGTGGTGGGCGGGGTCATGGGCTGTCACTCATGGGTCCTTAATCAGGGGGGCTTAGCGGGGCCATGTCTCTAGGGACGGAAGCCTGAAAACCTAAACTAGGGTTAGCGTTAGCGTGTAGGGGCATGGCAGGCCCAACCTCTCAGTGCTGATGCAGGTTCCACTGTTTGTCGAGTGGAGGGCGGGCCTCAGGGTGGGTCAGAGTCAGGGTTTGGGTCCATTGGGTGATGACGCTGGGGGTGGTCTCAGCGGGTTGCAGGTTTTTGCTGCTTTGAGGTCTCTCTGCACCTCCCAAGGTCACCATTTTGCCCTAGGGGGCCGGTGGATTAGCGGCAGGAGTCTCAGGCATTCCCAGTGTGGTGGGCTCGGGAGCCAGCCCTCTGGGCACGAAAGCCTGTATACCCCACCTAGGTTTAGGGTTAGGGCCTAGGGACATGGCAGGCCTTATCTGTTGGCGCCGAGGGGGGCCCCTCTCAGGGCCGAAATGAGGGCACGTGTTCGGCGCTTCCGCAGAATCGGGCTCAGTGGAAGGGGGCCACCGATGCTGGGGTTGGCTTTAGGGGGCATGCAGTTTTCTCCCCCTCTGTGGGTTCAGCGCAGGTCCAAACAGCATGATTTCCTACCCCGTGGCTGGCAGAGTCTGGAATGTCACTCAGGGGTCCTTTATCTGTGGACACCTCAGAATGGAAGTCTGAAAAGACAAAGTATGGTTAGAGTCAGGGCCTCGGGGAATTACAGCCCTGATCTTCCTGCGCTGAGGAGGGGTCCACCCAGGGCCGAGTGGAGGGCATCTGTCCAGCACTGCAGCAGAATCCAGCTTTATGGTCGGGGGTCACTGGCATTCTAGGGGCATGCCGGTTTCTCTTGCTCTGAAGGTTTTGATCTACGGTTCTGAGCTCAGATCTACGGTTTCCTCCTGGATGGCAGCCAGAGTCCTGGGGTGTGGCTCAGGTGTCCCCAATCTGCAGGGCTTGGGGGTCCATTTCTCTGTGGATGGAAGCCAGAAAAGCCAACGTAGTGTTAAGGCCTAGGGGCACGGCAGACCCAACCTGCCGCTGCCGAGGCAGGTTCCCTGTCGGGCCGAGTCAAGAATGGGTTCCAGCGGCACGTCGGACTTTGGGATTTGTTGTCATGTGGGCCGTCAGCGGTGAGGGTGGCCTCAGGAACGCACGTGGGTCTCTCATGGTCCGAGGGTTCTGGACAGCTCCACATGGAAGGATTTTCTCCCGGGTGGCTGGCGGAGTCCTTAGGTGTGGCTCAGGGGTTCCCAATCTGGAGGGCTCGTTGGCCCGTTCTCTGGGCACAGAAGCCTGGAAACACAAACTAGGGTTTGGGTTAGGGCTTAGGGGTATCCAGGCCCCATCTGCCGGTGCTGAGGCGAGAACCCTGGGAGCTGAGTCCAACACAGGGTCAGGAAGCACGCCAGGCTGTGAGTTTGTGACTGGGGAGGGTGGCATTGGGGTTGGGGGTGTCCTCAGGGAGGCATGCGGGTTGTTCCATTCCTAGGGTTCTGCATAGCCTCCCATGGCACGGTTTCCTCCTGGGCGGCAGGCAGGGAGGGTCGTTGCTATGATGCGCTCTGGTTGTTCTATGCAGGTCAGAAATCATGAAATCTTACCCTGGAAGCCAAGGAATGAACACTGCTTGGAAAGAAACTGGGATGGAAGACAAGGAAAGAAGACCATGTTCTACTTCATGAAGAGTCAGGTAAACATGGAGTGGTTATCGCTGTCCTGTTCTGTCAATGATTCTTTTCAAACCCACTGTGGTAGGATACATTTGGTTTTGTTTGCATGAGGAGACCTCAGATAGCGGCCTGGAAAGATTTAGGTCTCAGAGCATGTCACGTTCCATGGATATGTTCCTTCCAGTTTGCCCAGGTACATTGGTGCATGGAGAGAACTCGGGCAGAAGAGGCTAGGAGGTGTGCAGCAGTCAGGAGGTCGCCTTCCCCCTTTCTCATGAACGCCTCGGGCCGGTGTTCGTGGAGAAGAAGGAGAGGGGATCCCAGAGGTTTGCGTCAGGCAGGGGAGTTCCAGGTCTGCGTAGAGCTGACAGGGGTCCCTGAGGAGAGGTGAGCTAGCGGCGTGGCTGGCCGGAACTGCTGGTCTGGAGGTGGGTTCCCCGAGGAGCCGCGTGGAGGACGAGGGTCAGGTGGCGCATCAGGCTCCAGGGGTTTGTAGAATATGGGGGAGTCCTCATGGGGACACACTGGTTTCTTCGGCTCCGAGGGTTCTGCGCAGCTCCGAACGGACTGGTTTCCTGCTTGTTGGCAGGTGGACTCCTACGCTGTGATTCCAGGGTTCCCTACCCGGAGGGCTTGCGGGACAGGACTCTGTGTCAGGAAGCCTGGACATGCAACTTAGGGTTAGAGTTATGGCCTTGGGGAACGGCAGGACCGATCCTCCGGCTCTGGTGCAGGCTCCTGCCGCTTCCAGTCGGCGATGGGAGAAGAACTAGGCACACACAAGTCAGCTGCAAGAGACTGGGAGTAGGGGACCACAGTCGGAAAGGACTGCTGCCAGGAACAAGTCCAGTCTCCCTTTTACTGGAGAGAAACAATAGTCCACAGTAGGACTGAGGAAGGTCGCACGTTAATCCCGTCTTGCAGACAAGCAAGGAGGAGGATAAAGATAAACTTTATTAAAAGTTAAACAAGCACATTCAAAGGACTCACCCAACGAACAACAGGCACTTCTGGGAAGAGAAAGGAGCGAGAACGGAAAAGGGAAGCGGGCGGTTTTCGTTCCCCTCTGAGCTGACCGGGCGTTCCCGGGTGCTCGGCCTCCCTGAAGCAGGCAGCGTTGGCCCTGGGTGTGCAGGGTGTTCCCGGCTGCCCGGCTTCGGTGAAGGGGCGGCTTTCTGCCCGGAGCGAGCCGGGCATCCCCAGCCGTCCAGCTACACGGTCGTCCATCGTCCTTCTCCCCAGAGACCTGTGGCCACTGTACGTTTTTCTTAAGGCCGCATCTGAATGTGCTTGGCAACTGGTAAAATCCTCCAGGGGCTGCAGTTCAAGTAACAAACTGTTCTGAGGGGCAGCAGCAGGCTCCCCTGGGGGTCGAGTCCAGGAAATGCGTCCTGCAGTGCAGCGGGATCAGGGTTGCTGGCCAGGGGTCCGCTGATGGTGGGGGTCTTTTCAGAAGGGCGTGCAGGTTTCTTCCTCTCTGAGGGCTCTGTAGAGCTTCAAAGGACACAGTTTCCCCCCACATGGCAGTTTGATTTTTGGGTTTTCCCATAGGCGTCGTTCACCTGGGGAGTTTGGGGGCCAGGCGTCTTGGGATGGAAGCCTGAAAACAGACACTAAAGTTATGTCAAGGGCCTCGGGGCAGGGCAGGCTCCATTTGCTGCTGCTGAGGTGGGCTCCCCAGTGGGCTGCCGTGAGGGTGGTCATCAGGGGGCATGTTAGACTGCGAGTTTGTGTCCAGGGAGGCTCCTGAAGCTGGTGGTGTCTCAGAGTGGCACACAGGTGTCTTCCAGTCTGACCGTTCCGCAGATCTCCAAAGAGCACGGTTTCCTCATGTGTGGGGGGCACAGTCCTGGGGTGTCCCTGAGGATCCCTTCAGCTTGGCTGGCATGAGTCTCAGAGGTGCCTATCAGCGAGCTTGGGGAACAGGCCTCTGGGCATGGATGCCTGTGCATCCCACCTAGGACTTGTGTCTGGGCCTGGCATGCCCTTATTGCCGGTGCTGATGCAGGCTCCCCTCAAGGCTGAGTCGAGGGCATGAGTCTAGTGTCAGGTAAAATTTGATTTTATGGCTATGGGGTCCTTTACCGGTGGGGGTGGCTTTACAGGGGTTTGCAGGTTTATCCCCATTTGAGGGTTTGGCGCAGCCCCAAAGCACCAGTCTTCCCATGGGGTGGGTCCTGTGGTTTCGCTCAGTATTTCTTAATCTTGGGGGTGTGGGGGCCAGATCTTTTTGGACGGAAGCTTGAAAACCCAAACTAGGGTTATGGTGAGGGCCTAAGGGTATGGCAGGCCCTATGTGGCGGTGAGGAGATGGACTCACTGGTGGGCTCATTTGAGGGCGCCCGCCAGGCGGTGGTTCGGATTCTAAGTTTGAGTTCAGAGGATTACAGGTGCTCCGGTGGTCTCAGGCGGCATGCAGGATTCTGCACAGGTTTGAATGGCAGCACTTTGCGCTAGGAGACTGGGATGTGCCTGTGTGAGTCAGAGGTATCAACTATCTGGCGGGTCGGGTCCTGGGGCAAGGCCTTGAAGATTGGAAGGTTGTATAACAAGTCTAAGGTTGGGATGAGGGTAAGGGGCCCAAGGCTCGATTTGACATCGAAGAGGTGGGTTAAGTTTCATGTTAGAGTACAGGATAGGGGCTATGGGTTAGGGGGGTATGTGTTAGGGTTAGGGTTAGGAGGTACGGGTTAGGGTATGGCTACGGGTACGGGTACGGGTTAGGGTTAGGGTACGGGTTAGGGTACGGGTACGGGTACGGGTACGGGTTAGGGTACGGGTACGGGTTAGGGTAAGGGTTAGGGTTAGGGTACGGGTTAGGGTACGGGTTAGGGTACGGGTTAGGGTACGGATTAGGGTACGGGTTAGGGTACGGGTTAGGGTACGGGTTAGGGTTAGGGTACGGGTTAGGGTTAGGGTACGGGTTAGGGTTAGGGTTAGGGTTAGGGTACGGGTTAGGGTTAGGGTACGGGTTAGGGTTAGGGTACGGGTTAGGGTACGGGTTAGGGTTAGGGTACGGGTTAGGGTTAGGGTACGGGTTAGGGTACGGGTTAGGGTACGGGTTAGGGTTAGGGTTAGGGTTAGGGTTAGGGTTAGGGTTAGGTTTAGGGTTAGGGTTAGGTTTATGGTCAGGCTCACAGTCAGAGTCAGGGTCAGCGTTTTCAGTTAGTTTTAGGACCGGGTTAATTTTAGGGTTATAGTTAGGTTCAGGGTTAGGGTTAGACATTGTTAGGGGCAGGGTTATCGTTAGGCGTAGTGTAGGGGTCAGGGTTAGGGTTAGGTTCAGGGTTAGGTTTATGGTCAGGCTCACAGTCAGTGTCAGGGTTAGGGTTAGTTTCAGAGTAAGGGTCAGGGTCAGGGATAGGTTTGGTGTCATGTTCAGTGTTATGGTTAGGGTCCAGTTCAGGATTATGGTCATGGTTAGAATAAGGCCTGCTTTATGTTTAGATTCTGGGTTATGATTAGGGTCCTGACTTAGTTTAGCTTTAGGGTTAGAGTTCTGGTCAGGCTCACGGTCTGGGTCAGAGTTAGGTTTATGGTCAGTGTCAGTGAAAGTATTAGGGTCAGGTTTAGGGTCAGGGCCAGGGTTCAGTTTAGGGTCAGGGCCAGGGTTCTGTTTAGGGTCAAAATTCGGATCAGGGTCAAGTTTTGGCAAAGTTCAGGGTAAGGGTCAGGTCAGATTCAGGGATAAATTCAGGGATAGGTTTAAAGTATGGGTTTGGGGTGAGAATTAGAATTAATTTGAGGATTAGGGTTACACTGGTTTAGGGTCAGGGTCTGCATTAGTTTTATGGGTTAGTTGTAGGGTTAGAATCATTGTTATGTTTTGTGTCATGGTCCATATCAGGGTCAGGGTCAGGGTTACCTTTAGGGTTACAGTTAGGGTCAGAATCACAGTCAGCTTCAGGGTTAGTGTTAGGGTCAGTGTAGGGTCACCGTTAGGGTCAGGTTTAGGTTTATGTTCAGGGTCTGGGTCAGGGTCAGGGTGAAGTTCAGAGCCAGTGTCAGGTTTAGGGTCAGGATCTGGTTTTGGTTTAGGGTCCACGTTCAGCTCAAGGACAGGGTTAGTTTTGGGTCAGTGCTATTGTCAGGGTTAGGTTTAGGGTCAGGATCTGGTGAAGGTCTGGGCCGGGGTCCGGTTTATGGTCAGGGTCAGGATTTGGATTGGGGTCAATATACGGTTCAGTTTCAGGATTAGATTTAGGGGAAAGGTTTGGGTTTGGAGTTAGGATTAGGTTTAGAAGTAGGGTTATGGTTCGGTTAGGGTTAGACAGCCTTAAGGTTAGGGTTAGGTTTTGGGTTAGGGTAGGGTTTAGTTTTATGTTTAGCCTCAGCATTAGGTTTAGGATCGTGGTTGGCATTAGATCAGGGATAGGGTTACCTTAAGGATTGCGGTTAGGGTTAGGGTTAGGGTTAGGGTTAGGGTTAGGGTTAGGGTTAGGGTTAGGGGTTAGGGTTAGGGTTAGGGTTAGGTTCAGGGTCAGGGTTAAGGTTGGGATTAGGGCTCGGGGTTGGGGTTAGTGTTAGGGTTGGGGTTAGGGTAGGGTTAGACAGGGTGAGGGTCAGGGTTAGGGTTATGTAGTGATTTGGGTTAGGTTTAGAATCAGGGTTAGGTTTAGGGTCAGGGTCCGTGTTAGGGCCAGGGTCAGGGTTAGGTTTAGGGTCAGCGTCGTGGTCCGTGTTATGGTCAGGGTTAGGGTCAGGGCCAAGGTCAGTGTTAGGGTAAGTTTTAGGGTTAGGCTCAGTGTTAGGGTCAGGGTCAGGGTTAGGAATAGGGTTATTGTTAGGGTCAGGGTTAGGTTTAGGGACTGGGTTATATTCAGGGTCAGTGTTCTGGTCAGGTTCAGGGTTAGGTTTTTGGTCAGAGTCAGGGTTCAGTTCAGGTTCCAGCTTATGGTCAGGGTTAGGGTTAGGTTCAGGGTCACCATCAGGGTCTACCCCGTGAGGGTAGGGTCTGGTGTTGGAGTTAGCGTTAGTGCTAGGGTGGGGTTAGGGTAGGTTTAGACAGGGTTAGGGTCAGGGTTTGGGTTAGGGTAGGGGTTAGGGTTTGGCCTAGATTCAGGGTTAGGTTTAGGGTCAGGGTCCGTGTTAGGGTCAGGGTCAGGGTTAGGTTTAGGGTCAGCGTCTTTGGTGTTACGGTCAGGGCTAGGGTCAGGCTCACGCTCAGGGTCAGGGTTAGGTTTAGGGTCAGGTCAGGGATTGGGTCAGGGTCAGTGTTAGGGTCAGGGTTTGTGTCTCGTTTAGGGTCAGGTTCAGCATCAGGGTATGGTTAGGGTTAGGGTCAGGCTCACTGTCAGGGTCTGGGTCAGGGTTAGGCGTTAGTGTTAGGGTTAGGGTAGGGTTCGGGTTTGGCTTCAGGTTTAGGATTTGAGGTTAGGATTTGGGTTCGTGTTGAGCTTTGGTGTTAGGGTTATGGGTTAGGGTTCGGGTTCCGGTTCAGATTTGGCTTAGTATTAGGGTTCTGGTTCGGGTTAGGATCAGGCCCTGAATGGTGGCTCTGGGCTGGCCCATCTGTCCTCCCAGTGCTGACCTTCCTTCTCCTTGGCCCTCTGTCATCCTGGATCCTCTCTACGTCCTCCTTAAACTATTATTAATGTCCCCAGGAGTAGGGTGGCAGGGTTAGGGTTAGGGTTAGGGTTAGGGTTAGGGTTAGGGTTTAGGGTTAGGGTTAGGGTTAGGGTTAGGGTTAGGGTTAGGGTTAGGGTTAGGTTTAGGGTTAGGGTTAGGGTTAGGGTTAGGGTTAGGGTTAGGTTTAGGGTTAGGGTTAGGGTTAGGGTTAGGGTTAGGGTTAGGGGTTAGGGTTAGGGTTAGGGTTAGGGTTAGGGTTAGGGTTAGGGTTAGGGTTAGGGTTAGGGTTAGGGTTAGGGTTAGGGTTAGGGTACGGGTTAGGGTTAGGGTTAGGGTACGGGTTAGGGTTAGGGTACGGGTTAGGGTTAGGGTACGGGTTAGGGTTAGGGTACGGGTTAGGGTTAGGGTTAGGGTTAGGGTTAGGGTTAGGTTTATGGTCAGGCTCACAGTCAGAGTCAGGGTCAGCGTTTTCAGTTAGTTTTAGGACCGGGTTAATTTTAGGGTTATAGTTAGGTTCAGGGTTAGGGTTAGACATTGTTAGGGGCAGGGTTATCGTTAGGCGTAGTGTAGGGGTCAGGGTTAGGGTTAGGTTCAGGGTTAGGTTTATGGTCAGGCTCACAGTCAGTGTCAGGGTTAGGGTTAGTTTCAGAGTAAGGGTCAGGGTCAGGGATAGGTTTGGTGTCATGTTCAGTGTTATGGTTAGGGTCCAGTTCAGGATTATGGTCATGGTTAGAATAAGGCCTGCTTTATGTTTAGATTCTGGGTTATGATTAGGGTCCTGACTTAGTTTAGCTTTAGGGTTAGAGTTCTGGTCAGGCTCACGGTCTGGGTCAGAGTTAGGTTTATGGTCAGTGTCAGTGAAAGTATTAGGGTCAGGTTTAGGGTCAGGGCCAGGGTTCAGTTTAGGGTCAGGGCCAGGGTTCTGTTTAGGGTCAAAATTCGGATCAGGGTCAAGTTTTGGCAAAGTTCAGGGTAAGGGTCAGGTCAGATTCAGGGATAAATTCAGGGATAGGTTTAAAGTATGGGTTTGGGGTGAGAATTAGAATTAATTTGAGGATTAGGGTTACACTGGTTTAGGGTCAGGGTCTGCATTAGTTTTATGGGTTAGTTGTAGGGTTAGAATCATTGTTATGTTTTGTGTCATGGTCCATATCAGGGTCAGGGTCAGGGTTACCTTTAGGGTTACAGTTAGGGTCAGAATCACAGTCAGCTTCAGGGTTAGTGTTAGGGTCAGTGTAGGGTCACCGTTAGGGTCAGGTTTAGGTTTATGTTCAGGGTCTGGGTCAGGGTCAGGGTGAAGTTCAGAGCCAGTGTCAGGTTTAGGGTCAGGATCTGGTTTTGGTTTAGGGTCCACGTTCAGCTCAAGGACAGGGTTAGTTTTGGGTCAGTGCTATTGTCAGGGTTAGGTTTAGGGTCAGGATCTGGTGAAGGTCTGGGCCGGGGTCCGGTTTATGGTCAGGGTCAGGATTTGGATTGGGGTCAATATACGGTTCAGTTTCAGGATTAGATTTAGGGGAAAGGTTTGGGTTTGGAGTTAGGATTAGGTTTAGAAGTAGGGTTATGGTTCGGTTAGGGTTAGACAGCCTTAAGGTTAGGGTTAGGTTTTGGGTTAGGGTAGGGTTTAGTTTTATGTTTAGCCTCAGCATTAGGTTTAGGATCGTGGTTGGCATTAGATCAGGGATAGGGTTACCTTAAGGATTGCGGTTAGGGTTAGGGTTAGGGTTAGGGTTAGGGTTAGGGGTTAGGGTTAGGGTTAGGGGTTAGGGTTAGGGTTAGGGTTAGGTTCAGGGTCAGGGTTAAGGTTGGGATTAGGGCTCGGGGTTGGGGTTAGTGTTAGGGTTGGGGTTAGGGTAGGGTTAGACAGGGTGAGGGTCAGGGTTAGGGTTATGTAGTGATTTGGGTTAGGTTTAGAATCAGGGTTAGGTTTAGGGTCAGGGTCCGTGTTAGGGCCAGGGTCAGGGTTAGGTTTAGGGTCAGCGTCGTGGTCCGTGTTATGGTCAGGGTTAGGGTCAGGGCCAAGGTCAGTGTTAGGGTAAGTTTTAGGGTTAGGCTCAGTGTTAGGGTCAGGGTCAGGGTTAGGAATAGGGTTATTGTTAGGGTCAGGGTTAGGTTTAGGGACTGGGTTATATTCAGGGTCAGTGTTCTGGTCAGGTTCAGGGTTAGGTTTTTGGTCAGAGTCAGGGTTCAGTTCAGGTTCCAGCTTATGGTCAGGGTTAGGGTTAGGTTCAGGGTCACCATCAGGGTCTACCCCGTGAGGGTAGGGTCTGGTGTTGGAGTTAGCGTTAGTGCTAGGGTGGGGTTAGGGTAGGTTTAGACAGGGTTAGGGTCAGGGTTTGGGTTAGGGTAGGGGTTAGGGTTTGGCCTAGATTCAGGGTTAGGTTTAGGGTCAGGGTCCGTGTTAGGGTCAGGGTCAGGGTTAGGTTTAGGGTCAGCGTCTTTGGTGTTACGGTCAGGGCTAGGGTCAGGCTCACGCTCAGGGTCAGGGTTAGGTTTAGGGTCAGGTCAGGGATTGGGTCAGGGTCAGTGTTAGGGTCAGGGTTTGTGTCTCGTTTAGGGTCAGGTTCAGCATCAGGGTATGGTTAGGGTTAGGGTCAGGCTCACTGTCAGGGTCTGGGTCAGGGTTAGGCGTTAGTGTTAGGGTTAGGGTAGGGTTCGGGTTTGGCTTCAGGTTTAGGATTTGAGGTTAGGATTTGGGTTCGTGTTGAGCTTTGGTGTTAGGGTTATGGGTTAGGGTTCGGGTTCCGGTTCAGATTTGGCTTAGTATTAGGGTTCTGGTTCGGGTTAGGATCAGGCCCTGAATGGTGGCTCTGGGGCTGGCCCATCTGTCCTCCCAGTGCTGACCTTCCTTCTCCTTGGCCCTCTGTCATCCTGGATCCTCTCTACGTCCTCCTTAAACTATTATTAATGTCCCCAGGAGTAGGGTGGCAGGGTTAGGGTTAGGGTTAGGGTTAGGGTTAGGGTTAGGGTTTAGGGTTAGGGTTAGGGTTAGGGTTAGGGTTAGGGTTAGGGTTAGGGTTAGGGTTAGGTTGGTTAGGGTTAGGGTTAGGGTTAGGGTTAGGGTTAGGTTAGGGTTAGGGTTAGGGTTAGGGTTAGGGTTAGGGTTAGGGGTTAGGGTTAGGGTTAGGGTTAGGGTTAGGGTTAGGGTTAGGGTTTAGGGTTAGGGTTAGGGTTAGGGTTAGGGTTAGGGTTAGGGTACGGGTTAGGGTTAGGGTTAGGGTACGGGTTAGGGTTAGGGTACGGGTTAGGGTTAGGGTACGGGTTAGGGTTAGGGTACGGGTTAGGGTTAGGGTTAGGGTTAGGGTTAGGGTTAGGTTTATGGTCAGGCTCACAGTCAGAGTCAGGGTCAGCGTTTTCAGTTAGTTTTAGGACCGGGTTAATTTTAGGGTTATAGTTAGGTTCAGGGTTAGGGTTAGACATTGTTAGGGGCAGGGTTATCGTTAGGCGTAGTGTAGGGGTCAGGGTTAGGGTTAGGTTCAGGGTTAGGTTTATGGTCAGGCTCACAGTCAGTGTCAGGGTTAGGGTTAGTTTCAGAGTAAGGGTCAGGGTCAGGGATAGGTTTGGTGTCATGTTCAGTGTTATGGTTAGGGTCCAGTTCAGGATTATGGTCATGGTTAGAATAAGGCCTGCTTTATGTTTAGATTCTGGGTTATGATTAGGGTCCTGACTAGTTTAGCTTTAGGGTTAGAGTTCTGGTCAGGCTCACGGTCTGGGTCAGAGTTAGGTTTATGGTCAGTGTCAGTGAAAGTATTAGGGTCAGGTTTAGGGTCAGGGCCAGGGTTCAGTTTAGGGTCAGGGCCAGGGTTCTGTTTAGGAGTCAAAATTCGGATCAGGGTCAAGTTTTGGCAAAGTTCAGGGTAAGGGTCAGGTCAGATTCAGGGATAAATTCAGGGATAGGTTTAAAGTATGGGTTTGGGGTGAGAATTAGAATTAATTTGAGGATTAGGGTTACACTGGTTTAGGGTCAGGGTCTGCATTAGTTTTATGGGTTAGTTGTAGGGTTAGAATCATTGTTATGTTTTGTGTCATGGGTCCATATCAGGGTCAGGGTCAGGGTTACCTTTAGGGTTACAGTTAGGGTCAGAATCACAGTCAGCTTCAGGGTTAGTGTTAGGGTCAGTGTAGGGTCACCGTTAGGGTCAGGTTTAGGTTTATGTTCAGGGTCTGGGTCAGGGTCAGGGTGAAGTTCAGAGCCAGTGTCAGGTTTAGGGTCAGGATCTGGTTTTGGTTTTAGGGTCCACGTTCAGCTCAAGGACAGGGTTAGTTTTGGGTCAGTGCTATTGTCAGGGTTAGGTTTAGGGTCAGGATCTGGTGAGCCGTCTGGGCCGGGGTCCGGTTTATGGTCAGGGTCAGGATTTGGATTGGGGTCAATATACGGTTCAGTTTCAGGATTAGATTTAGGGGAAAGGTTTGGGTTTGGAGTTAGGGTTAGTTTAGAAGTAGGGTTATGGTTCGGTTAGGGTTAGACAGCCTTAAGGTTAGGGTTAGGTTTTGGGTTAGGGGTAGGGTTTAGTTTTATGTTTAGCCTCAGCATTAGGTTTAGGATCGTGGTTGGCATTAGATCAGGGATAGGGTTACCTTAAGGATTGCGGTTAGGGTCGGGAACACAGTCACGGTCAGGGTTAGGGTTAGGGTTAGGGTCAGGCTTAGGGACTGTGTCAGGCTTAGGACTGTGTCAGGGTTAGGGTTTAGGGTTAGGGTTAGGGTTTAGGGGTTTAGGGTTAGGGTTAGGGTTAGGGTACGGGTTAGGGTTTAGGGTTAGGGTACGGGTTTAGGGGTTAGGGTACGGGTTAGGGTACGGGTGTTAGGGTACGGGTGTAGGGTAGGGTTAGGGTACGGGTTAGGGTACGGGTTAGGGTACGGGTTAGGGTTAGGGTACGGGTTAGGGTTAGGGGTAGGGTTAGGGTACGGGTTAGGGTTTAGGGTACGGGTTAGGGTTAGGGTTAGGGTTAGGGTACGGGTTAGGGTTAGGGTACGGGTTAGGGGTACGGGTTAGGGTTAGGGTTAGGGTACGGGTTAGGGTTAGGGTTAGGGTACGGGTTAGGGTTAGGGTTAGGGTTAGGGTACGGGTTAGGGTTAGGGTTAGGGTACGGGTTAGGGTTAGGGTACGGGTTAGGGTTAGGGTTAGGGTACGGGTTAGGGTTAGGGTTAGGGGTTAGGGTTAGGGTTAGGGTTAGGGTTAGGGTTAGTGGTTAGGGGTTAGGGTTAGGTTAGGTTAGGGTTAGGGTTAGGGTTAGGTAGGTTAGGGTTAGGGTTTAGGGTACGGGTTAGGTTAGGTAGGTACGGGTTAGGGTTAGGGTTAGGGTTAGGGTAGGGTTAGGGTTACGGGTTAGGGTACGGGTTAGGGTTAGGGTACGGGTTAGGTAGGGTTAGGGAGTTAGGGTTAGCGGTTAGGGTTAGGGTTAGGGTTAGGGTAGGGTACGGGTTAGGGTTAGGGTACGGGTTAGGGTAGGGTTTACGGGGTTAGGGTTAGGGTTAGGGTTACGGGTATACGGGTTAGGGTACGGGTTAGGGTTAGACGGGTTAGGGTTAGGGTCGGGTTAGGGTTAGGGTTAGGGTTAGGGTACGGGTTAGGGTTAGGGTACGGGTTTAGGGTACGGGTTAGGGTTAGGGTTAGGGTTACGGGTTAGGGTTAGGGTTAGGGTACGGGTTTAGGGTTAGGGTTAGGGTTAGGGTACGGGTTAGGGTTAGGTAGGGTACGGGTTAGGGTTAGGGTACGGGTTAGGGTTAGGGTTTAGGGTACGGGTTAGGGTTAGGGTTAGGGTTACGGGTTAGGGTTAGGGTTAGGGTTACGGGTTACGGGTTAGGGTTAGGGTTAGGGTAGGGTCTAGGGTTAGGGTACGGGTTAGGAGTTAGGGTTAGGGTACGGGTTAGGGTTAGGGTAGGGTTAGGGTTACGGGTTAGGGTTAGGGTACGGGTTAGGGTAGGGTTAGGGATTAGGGTTAGGGTTAGGGTTTAGGGTTAGGGTTAGGGTTAGGGTTAGGGTTAGGGTACGGGGTTAGGGTTAGGGTCTAGGGTACGGGTTAGGGTTAGGGTACGGGTTAGGGTGGTTAGGGTACGGGTTAGGGTTTAGGGTACGGTTAGGGTTAGGGTCTAGGAGGTTAGGGGTTAGGGTTAGGGTTAGGTTTATGGTCAGGCTCAAGTCCAGAGTCAGGGTCAGCGTTTTTCAGCTTAGTTTAGGACGGCGTTAATTTTAGGGTTATAGTTAGGTTCAGGGTTAGGGTTAGACATTGTTAGGGGCTAGGGTTATCGTATAGGCGTAGTGTAGGGGTCAGG